>NC_071334.1:15060055-15363507 GCF_027744825.2 Synchiropus splendidus
AAACTGGCCTTTTGAGCACAAACAATTTTCTCATTGTATGATGTCTGAGGCAGCCAGGGCAACTTTCAGTGTCGCTCTGGCTGCTTTGAAGCCTCCATTATATCGACTGGAGGATGTCATGGTGCTGTTACCATGCTAGTCTTCTGACAGAAGAAGAGAGTTGGACTGAAGTGAATAAAATTATGAAGTCACCGGTGACAGCAGACGCTCTGATACAGGAGCGATCAGCATCACTGTTTGGGTGTTTCCACAGCAACACAAGTGATGACTCACTCATGCAGGAGAAGTCAGAGAGTACCACGGAACAAGTTCAGTTTCCTGTACATCCAGCTTGCACCTCACTCATGACCTTTGGAAACAATTGGTGAAGTCAAAGCTGCTTCAATACAAATAATTACAGTAAGTCTGAGAGTATTTGATGTAAAGACTAAAGGAAACAAGATGTGTGTTGTACATTTCTTCAGACAAATTCTTGAGAGAACATAAAAAATGTGTGGCGTCTGTGTGCTTTACTAAAAGTAGACAGGAAGTGGATTCATGCTGCAGCTCTTCCCACTGATACCTGCAGGACAGCCACTGAGAGTTTGTTGACACTGTGAGGAGCAACATGTGTGCTTCCTCCCCTAAAAGCAAACGCTACACAAACACACCACGGCAGTCCAACTCCACGTTAGTCATGCTCCAAACAAGCTGGGACTCACACAATCGAGACTTCCGAAAAAACAATCTGGCCGGGAGCAAAGATGGTGCTGGTGACGGGAGAGGAACAAGGTTAAAGGTGAACACCGCACGACTCCAAGACAATTGTTTAGTGGCACGACTAGAACGTTTTTTCCAGCTTCATCTTGACTTGCGTAACCATTCTGGCACCCGGGACACATTTTATTCATCCTCCTGAACTGTGAGCTGAACCCTGGATTGCCACTATTATTTATTCAACACTTGGGTATTGAAGCACGTTTTGTTCGGAGACCTGGACAAATCATCTAAAAACAGAGCTGGTCGATAACTGCAATCGAACCAAAACAACCATACTGACACACGCCGCTCTCACGAGGCCAAATGTAAAACCACACGGCTTAAATCAACAAAGAGGAAACAGGAAAACGCAAGTTATAAAGACGACATCACCCTGAGGACTGTTTGAGATAGGGATCATGTGTTAGCAGTCTCTGCCTCAACACATTCGTACCATCCACACTCCAGAGGAATACGACCAAGTGAGAGAAAATAAAGGCTTTCATACAGAAACAAAGAGGTGCACCATAAGCACCTAGTTGCTTGATGCTGAACTTTCTGACTCTTGCTGTACCGATACAAAATGTCTAGCAGCTATTCATGCAGTCCAACAAGCAAGCATCGGTGACCTTCAGAACCACTTTGACTTCAGCTCGAAACAACACACAACTATTGACTATTGAGTGCATTTACAAATGACCCGGACTTGCTTAGGATTATGTTTGTCAGACAATATAATGCGACGTAACCAGGTCTGCTATAATGCAGCAGTATAAAATACTTAACCTCTCCATGAATCATCAAATCATGAATAAGACTGAAGGATCTTAACAAGCTCATCTGCACTAAAATAAGAGTTTGTGTGCTACTTTAGTACATGTGACAACTATGGAGACTTAACTGAAAAGGGATTTTAAACTAGTAGGGTTGTGTGTCCGTGCCAGAATAACAATCATAAGAATGCTGCGTGGACACGACTGTGGTTGAACAGCTGTTACAGACGCTGACACCGTCTTCGTGGTCAAGTCAAGGCTGGATCGTTGCATGAAGCAAAACCACCATGTTTAATGTGGTTCTGAGGAACTTAGTAGAGAATTGCTGAAGTGGAGCACTTATTCTGATGTTGTTCTAGCTAAGAATGGGCCATTCATTTCCCCCAAAAGTTCTGCAACAGATAATGGGCCTGGGACTCATGATCTTATTACTATTCGATAGCATACAGAAGACATACAAGGAAAAGTCTGTGATTTCGGTACTGGACTCAACAATAAATTTAAAAATGGAGCAAAACAAAGACAAAGTACGTCATGGCACCTGAATTGCGTGAGGGTGGAGGAGCCATTGAAGTTGAAAACCCGCCGTTCGAGTGGTGGTCATCCCCGTAGTAAAACATGGGTTTGGGTTTCGGTGTGTATTCACGCCTGGGTCTGGACTGTGCGTCCTTCATCCTGCAAAAAACAATGGGAGCAGAATGTTATTCTGGAAAATCCTAAAACATGCTGAGATATTGGAACAGAGCCTGTTTGCCAACGTTTGAATGCATGCTAACATCATATACACACATCAAGAGCGGTCGCTACATCACGAGAGAGGTCATCACTGTACCTGTCACTGAGTTTGTCCGAAAGTTCATCCAGCACCTGAACAGCTTGTCTGTGATACTGAAGCTGAGACTCCACCAGAGACGACAGTTGGCTCACCTGTTCTATCTGCAAACACACAAGACAAAAGTGCGTCTTCAATCATCTCCAAGTTACATGAAGGAGCAGATATGTACGGAGTTACTGCACCTTAGGAGCACAGACTGACTCAAACGGCCTGACTAACAAGAAAAGCTTCTGTCGCATGGAAAAGGTGTCAAACACAAGGCTTCTCTGCATGTTGAAACTGACCACATGGTGATGTCAGACCTTAGAGTCCCTGCAGTTTAGCAGCAAAGGCAGGAGTGAAATATTCTGTTATGAACCATCGCTTGACTCTCCCATCTTCCTCAATCATGTCTGCACTTCTCTCTGACTATTGAGGACTGTACGGACCTGAACATCAGTGTGATGTCAGCATATAAGTGTCTGAGTCTGTGCAAGTTATGGTCTGACGAATGGGGACAGAAAGAGAGTGGGGCGACCAACACTTACTGAGGTTGTCAATAAATGATCAGGTGTATTATTTTGCTAAATTAATACTGCAGGAGTTTAAGGAACATAAACCAAATATATGAAATGATCATACATTAGTTGTGATGAATCAAAGGTTGCAGTAGTAGAAAATCATTCCCCATTTTTGTTCTGACAAAAGAAAGCATCATGTTCTCCTGTGATGTGTAATGAAATGGGTCAACATGGACTCAGTCCTCACATCAGTCTCCAGGAGGTTGTACATGCTGGTCTCGGCTACTTCCTTTGATTCATGAAACTTCTCCAGCGCTTGTCGAATTTCATCTTCTGGGATTTTGCCTTGACGCTTTTTCTTGTAATCGTAGTCCAAACGCCTCCCTTCCATCTTCTTGAGATGGTGCTGAGACGAGAAGACCATCTGTTACCTGTTCTGTTACTTATGTGTGTACAACACCTACACACAAGTGGCTCCTCACTACTTTACCTGTATTTCCTTGAGGTCTTTGTCACAAAGGCCTTGCAGGGGATCAATAAAGTTCTGTTTGACGTCAATGTCTAGAGAGTCTTTCACTTCTGCCAGTCGCTTCATGGCCTCACCTACTTCTAACAGTGCTCCACCTTGCAAACACAAACAAGAAATTGATGATTTATGAAAGCATGATGACAAACAGACAAAACCAAGGAAGGAATTCTCAAGGACATAAACGTTCACAGCCTCACCGAAGTTTGTGTCGTCGCCGAGGTCGCGTCCGTATTTGGACATACATTCTCCGAGAAGCCCCTCAGCCTGGGGGTAACCTGGATTCTTTACCTGACCCCGGATTTTGGACATGGTGTTTAACATGGACAGCTTGGCCCTCGATGCTGGAGACCAACAAGAAACATAAATCAATATATATCGATAGTGATACAATCTAGAAACAGTGAGCTGCCTCTCACTTCAGAGACTGATGATGACGCAAAACAGGATCATGATCAAATATTGGAGGGATGATAGGCAAAGTTCACTAAGACAAAATAAGCAAGGCTTTGTTGAAATATAATATGTTAAGCCCATCTTAGAGAAGGTGTGTTATATAACTATGTTTTGTGGTTATGATGCTGTGTGTTTGGCAAGGATTGGGTTTGAGGTTCTTTTCGTAAGTGACTCAAACCATTTTAAAACAGCATTAAAGGTGTTAAGGTTATCTTCTCACCTGGATTGGGCTGAAGGTATTCTGAAGTTTTGGAAATGACGTCCACCACAGCTTTAGTAGTCACATCTACTTTCTGTAAAATTACAATGAGCACAAACAAAATGGTTGAAAGGCATGAGACATCGATTTAAAAACTTGTGGTCCTATTTCCCACCATTTGTAAAACCCATCAGCTTTTATTACTGCTGCAGGGGCCACTATCTTACCCGCTCCAAGTCTTTGAAGTCCTCATCCAGCTTTGTTCCTTCTGCACCTCCAACTTTCTCACTGACCATCTAAAAACAAAGACATTTTGTTTTGTTTCGGATCATGCGAATGAGAATGACACATTTCAAAAAAATGTGGAAGACATCATAGAACTACTGAGAGCAAAATTCAATTCAAGTAAAACTGTATCAGAAGAAATATTAAGCAAAAACTATCAGGAGTAAACAAATTTCATTTCCATCACTTAATTACAGAGAAGTCCATTCCTATTCCAAGGAAATAAACAACCTGCTTTGACTCAGTATCACAAGTTTGTCTGATGAGACACAAAGTCTAACCGCCGAGATTAAACAGAGTCAGTTTCACTATGACTCACTAACTGTCAGGGTGAGTTTCTATATCCATCCTCACTAAAGAGGTTGGACCTGGGCAAACCCTGAGTCCATGTGTCTGCGTCCATTTATCATGTCAATAGCTTTCAACAGCAACTGCGTACTATGTTAACTTACATTATTAGGACAGTTATGGAGACAAAAAATATTGAACAGTTTCCCATTTATCAAATCACGATCATGACGGCAGAGAGGAAAAGGGAAAATAATGAATTAAAAAATTAATTGACAGGAGCACATTGAGTGGCAAGGTTCAGGAATGTGATGCATACTCAACCTCCAATGTGAAAAAAGGGTCAAAGTAAGTCACTGACACTGAGGAAAGAAGTCTGGATCAGTAATCATTCATGGTTTGATGCATGATGACCTGAGGACACCAAGTGAGGCCCACGGCAGCTAATTTTGTTGAAATAAACTTCTGATATTTACAGAGTCATGGTCGAGAGTTTATCACCCAGTCAAAAGTCATCTTGGCAGCAATGTGGCCCACAGTATCGGATCCACTGCTGCAAATAAGGTCAACACTGAGATGAGTGTGAAGTGGCCTGTACATTTCAACACAGATTTATCTGACAAGTAAAGGCTGTAAATGAAGTGTGGGGAATGTCACCTCTTGTGAACAACTTCTCTGTGGCTGTAGTTTTGCAACGGAGATGTGGCATGTGGAGATATAACCCCTTCATCTGGTTCCAAGTTGTACTTGCGCTTAAACATTAGTGAGTGGCTTTACAAGTCTTAAATTGGAGTTCTACCACCTGGTCTCAACAGACATGTATTTAAAAAACATCACAGATAATTAATCAACTGAACTGAGACAGTAAAATAGACAAATTGCAAGTAACCAAGAGATTCAAACATATATCTAACATCTCTCTCAACATCCTTTACTGCGATTTTTTTTGCCGCACACTGAAGAAAGCACATGATGCAGCCCTAAGATATTGAGGTCACAAGATACAGACTAAAAATATTAATGGTCCAGACACAGGACAACACATCTTCTCTGTTGTAAGATGTTTAGACTTACACACACACACCAAATATCCACATCCACATGTACTTATGTTGCGTTGCATAACATTTCTAAAGCTCTACGTCAATACAATACATCAGATGAGCTTAAAAGTACACCCAGGTGGAGCCTGCATTTGAGTGGTATATAAAACTGAAGCGTGCAGAGCCGTTAACCATTTCACAACCAACTTCCTGTTCAGCGGAAGAGAAGAGAAACTCTGCCTGGACAAAGACAAATATTATCAGGTGTTGGCAAGAACAGCAACAACACACTGTGCAAATACAGGGCAAAGCAGATCTCTGACATAAGGGCGGAAATTCCCACTGAGGCACACGTTTAAGTTTTGCACATGCACAAGTTAGTCTTCTGTGGGTCAATCATTCATTGTCAGACCCACAGAAAAGGGGTAAAAAAATCACAACATGGTGAAGAAGTTGGACTGAACCACTCTTTTCTTGGTCGTGTTTCTCCTACTTGCATTCAGAACCAAATCATCAGGGATCTGACCGTGTTCCTGACAGGAAGTTGGGGCAGAAACCAAAACGTCTTTCCTGCTGAGATCAGCAGGAAGAAAGGAGAAACAAAAAAAAAATCTTTTCCAGTGTCCCCGCCCGGAACAGAGTAGACGCAAATTGAAAACATTCAACTTTAAACATAAACAGAACGATAATGACAGGACTTCAACTTCTCCGTATCTAGCAATGATGAAGTGTTGCTCAACAGCGATAGGGACGGTCCAGCTGACCTACATTCTGATCTCTGGCGATAAACAATGGACAAACCAAACACATCTGGAAAAGAAGTTAAGCTTTTAAAAATGACACTCTGAACTTCGTCATTATTGTTTGGATAATGAGTCACCCCTTAACTTGGGTTCATGTGTATACATCTTCTTACGCGTAAATTTGATGTCATTTATCGTAGCATCGTTAGCTAGTTGTATCTGCTCCACCACAAGTAGCACTTGTCTTGACTGACTGTACACAGATATGAAAGTATCATAGCTGTGTTTTACCGATCCAAACCAGAGTTCGACACAGCAGCGAATACTTGTGCACAATTACGCTGCAAGAAACGGAGCCCCATAAAAGCTAACATTGTAACGGTAGCACACACATCATCAAAACAAATGTCAGCAACTTCACTTGAGCTTATTACTTATTGTTCCCCAACAAACAGGCGGGTAAACACGTTAGCAGTAGCTAGCGGCTAATGATACATGACAGTTATTAGCTGGCAGGAAAAGTTTGGCTAACCTGACTGGCTTTATAAAACTGCTTCTTCAAGCCCGCAACAGACATCTTGAGCCCCGTCCACGTCTTCAACTTTCAGAGGAGGGTACAATCCACAGCAATGCGGCGAAAGTCAGCGATTTAACCGCAGGTCGATGGGAAATGGGTCAGGGCAAAACTGTTGCGGGAGAATCATGCAGACGCTCCGAGTCCGGGCACGCCAACTGACCACGTCTACGTCGAAGCTGATTCGTCCCACTGTCACTGAACGCAGCGGAAAACACGAGCAATAAATGCGTCTTAAAAACACCAGACCAGCTCTGGAATAATCGACAGTCGCCTGCCACGTTACACACCAGCTACAAAATCAGCACTAACCGCTAGGAACAAATCAGTTTCCTGAATGTGCCCAGTAGAATGTTATAATTAAACGAATACTGCCCCCTGCTGGACAGTTGATGCGCCTACATCAGAATTCAGACCAGATGTTGGAATTTCAGGAAGAAAATCCAAGAAGGATTAAAAACTCTCCGTTATCAAATCACGGCACACTAAAAATAAATATCACGTCACCACGAAACATCTCTTACAAAAAAAGTGTTTTTACAGGATTTGATATTCCTGTCAAATCGGAAATAACACGACTGATTTCAGTCACATTAGATAGGAACCAATTCTTCATTCTCTATACCTTGAATCGGAGCTGTGATTAAATCAGTTTTTGGGGCCCTGACTTCTCAAGCCCTCAGGCGACGACTGACGTGTTTTTTTCCCCTCTTCAACTGTTGCATTTTCCACTCTCCAGGTGGTTAAGGGTTTGTTCGTGTCTGAATGACAAACATCCAGCCCAGGCATGCAGTACTGCTCTTCTCCCTCTTTTTATTAAACAACGTGGATTGTATATATTTATTGTTATAAAGGATTGCATACTTATAAAGTTTATTTTACCCGTGCAAAGCTTTAATTTTAAAGGCAAGAAAGCAGGTTCATAATGGCTGATCGTATAAAGTTGTTTTTGTTCATTTGTTAAAATATTCCAAGATTATAAGATGTTGCTGCGACGATGTTTTTGGGTAAACCTTCATCCAAGATGAAGCACAACGAATGGTCAACATTCGACACGAATCGCTGCTTGTACCACGTGCCAACCACGTGGTGGCGCTGTGGTAAACAGCTTTCGATTAGCTCACACTCACCATTTGGTGTTTTATGAACTCCAAGCAAACATTTGAGCAAGACAAATACGATTGATTGAAAAATGACTTTTATTACATTCTTAAATCCACTTATCACCATTGTGCAATAACGCTTTACTGTGTTAACCTCTTGGACTTTTTGTGTCCATTACACTTAATAAAATATAGTTCACTTAATTCTATATCGATTCAATAATAATAACAATAACAATAATAATAATCTTAAAAGGAAGTAAAAATATACACAACAAAAGGATCAAAACAGAAGATAAATGTTCAGGAGACATCTTTAAAAATGCTCTTTAAAAAATATATAATTACATCTCTCCATGACAAGAAGGACACTAAACAAGATGAGAAAAAAAATCTGGATAAAAATTAAGATCACAACAAATCAAACACAAAATTCAAATACAATAATTAATCTTTTACGTTCATCACATTTTTTTGTTATCTTTTTTTTTTTGTTTAAATATCTCATCTACTTTTGAGTCAAGCTGAAAAGTGTAGCAATAATCATATTGCGGGTAAAACTGTTATTTCTGTACTCTGACATTCACAAGAACTATACACAGTGATCAAGGTTTAAGGTCTTTTACAGTTTGTGGTGCAGGATGTCTTGTTAGCAGAACTAACTGTAGACAAAGGACAGAGTGCCTAGCGATTTCCCTGAGGAACTCCAAACGTAAGTGCACTACTACCTGGGCAGCAACTTCAAAGTCGTACGAAACCAACATTCTCTTACAATCTATCGCACCTTGTTACAATCTGTGTCATCTGACCGTGTCAGGATTCATCAGGTTATATGAGAACATTAGTTGTAGCAAACCGGTTGGCAATGAAGACCGAAATATAAAGAGAACAATGGGAAAGACATTATTGCACTATCCCACCATGCCACTAAGTTTAGGACCCTATACGCTTAAAATGGTGTGTAATGACAAGCACTGTCCCAGCAGCACAAAGAAAAACGGCATGTATTATGTATGCAGCTTCTTCATAATACTACCAGAAAGGTCTTGCTACTTTGAGATTGAAACCACCCACCTCTCCCTGAAAGGCCCTAATCCAAAAAATCTAAAGATTCGATCCAGCATGTTTATCTGCTGTTGTCACTTTAAGAGCTTAATAAAAAAAGAAAACTTTAAATAGTTACATTCTGCAGTGTAAACAGTCTTGGCCAACCATTAACCTCATTATAGATCCTCTTTAAAATCTTTGTCTCAGAAAGAATTGGCAAATTAAAAAAAAAAAAAAGTGCAAGGAGCTGGTTTATAATATGTTAAAGCTGAATAATCAGTGGGCCGGTGAAACGCATCAGATTCATGTGAGCCAGTCATGATCCCAACATGATGGAGCATTTGGAAGATCAAGTTTACTCGCTGAATAGGAACCAGTGCAAGTCACTTTCATAAGAAAGGTTACAAACATATGGCCAAGACTGTCATCTGATGGATTCAGGCTGATTTATCTTTCTAGTGTTAAAAAAAACTGAGGTAGAAAGAAGGCAAATTTAAAATATGGCAGCAGGGTCTGCCAGAATCCGAATTCCAAGCATCCCAACAATCCCTCAGACCCTATGGACTCGGTGAGTGGGACACATCAAGCTTCAACTCTAATGGTGCCAACACTGAGAGATGACGCTCTTCCGGTTGCTTCAGGATCATGAGTAAGTACTTTTTGCTGGCTTTTTTTCTATCAAAACCCCAACTACGCCGAGTCAATCATCAACTGCTGCTCGGGCAAGTAGTATCTATTTGAAAGACCTGAGCAGATTTTTCTCCTCAAATGCTTGTTTTTAAAAATTACATAAGAAATATTTTACAAAAGCTGAGCGTCTTCACTCATTCTTTAAGTGGCATACTGGAAACGGTTTAAGGACAGAGGTCATTTTTTTGGGATAAATTATCACATAAGGAGGTGCTACCAGAAACAAAAGTCTATGACAAACAGCATAAGTGCTAGGTTGAAGCCTTGTGCATTGGAGGTGCATAATAATGGCAGAACATTCCACTCATGAATATGCAAAGCTAAAAAAAATGAGAGTTTGATCGTGGTCCCTTTAAACAGTTTGTTTAACTGTAAAAGCGGGTGCTACCAAATTTCAACAGAGACAAAACACTGACTGAGATGTGATCTCCACTGAATGGCTGAGGATTCTCCAGTATGTACATTCTTTTTTCGTGCCTTGGGCTGAGCTGAGCAGTTAAGGGAAAGGGGTCTACATTCAACGATAGCTTACAGGAACTGTGAGAACAGAAAATCAATTTGAACAAAATAAATTCGACGTGATGACCATGTTAAGGTCACCTCATAGAAAAATATTATCATCCATACAAATTACATTAATAATATTTTCAAACTCCCTCAAAATTGGGAATTAAATCCACCTTTAAAATCCAGCAATCATTTCTGCGGTGTTGGAACAGAGTGACTTGCAGGGCATGTAAGCTACTCCACAAGGTTGGGTGGTTCGAGGGGAGAGGAGTGTGTGCTAAAGTGTAGCGTGCAGGAATGTCTTTGAGCTGCTGGTTGGTTTAGTCTCAGCTGGTTGCCACAATTTCTATCTTACTCTCCTTAGATCCCCAGTGTCTTTACATGATGTGCCATTGCAGATGAATGACATCAGCCCTCTGTGGAGTCTGGGAAGGTGATTTCACTGCCGAAAACTTCCCGATACAGGGGCGGAAATGTGTACGCCGTGTCCGGGTGAACCAGGCGGAAAAACTCCAGTTTGTCGATGTGAAGCTTGCAGATGGACTTCATTATTGGAAGCCTGGACACCATCTACAAGGACATTCAGGAAAAAACAACCACATTAAGGTCTGTTTAACTGAACGGGACACATCGGGATACAAGGCCATTTCTAGCATCTTTGATGAGTATTATAAAAAAAAACTTAAATTAGTAAGTTTTGTAACTTGAAAAATAAATTCAATAAACGAATTTATTCTTAAAAATGTAATTAAATATTTCCCTTTTAAAAATGACATGATCTCCAATAAATAAGTCATTATTATGTTTTAAAGCATCATTTGTTTTTTTATGCATTAATCATAAACTGTATTTTCCTCTCTCTTCAGGATGTCGTGCAGTTCGACTATGCGATATATTTTAAATCACATAATCTTCAAGGATTTAAAATACCCTTTTTATTTCATGACCACAATTGTTATGGATCATTCTCCTGTTGGGGCTTGTGAATTCCCCGAGAGATTCATTTTAATAAATGTTTACCTTGGCAAGTTTCTCCTCTGAAGCTCCATCTTTCTGCAGGCAGCGCTGCAATGCTACATACACCTTCTCCTGCAGCTTCTGAATCTTCTGGACGTCAGTTAGCCAAGGTCGATCTGTCATATGAAGAGAAAGGAAGATAGTGTGACAATCGCCTTATAAATTGGTTGTTTTCTGACCCCGCTTTGGAGCCAGCATTGTAATCTGTAGCTGGTAAACACAAGACATCTAATTATCAGTGCCAGTCCCTCAGCTTCAGACACACAGCTTTACTTCTAATAGACACAAGATGTGACACCAGGGACCTCCTCCTGCCTTGTGGTGTATTTGTTTACGTATAATAACTGCCGTTATTAGCCACTGTATCAGGAAGGAGCGATAGCTAATCGAATGTAATCTCACCGGGGGAGAGCAGCACAGCAGCTGTGAAGAGAGCCATCTGTTCTTCAGACATCTGTAGGCGACTCAGGCTCTTGGCCAGGTCAAAGACGGCATTCACAAGGTCATCACAGCCTCAAGGGAAAAAAACAAGCATCACTAAAAGAATGTACTGGATTTTTAAATGACACATTTTGAGAGTAAAATGTTATTATTCACCAAGAGCTTTGAAGAGCTGAGCTGGGGCAAACTTTCCATCGAAGAGCAACGTGTTGTTGATGGGATTATACGCACGACACATGCGGATCAGCAGAACATCCATGCAACCTGCAAACAAATGAGCATAAGGACTTCATGCATTTCAATGCATAACTTGAACACGGCACTTTATCTTTATTTCTGAACAAGCTTAGCGTTGTTTTACGTATCACTGACAAATGCAAACGAATAATCTGGAAACTTGTATTTGTATTTTATATTAAATAACAACTGAATGACGTTTCTTTTCAATGTAAGTTTTTTATTTGTCAACTCTGTCGAGGAAGTAATGTTAATTTCAATCTATTTCGAACTATGCTGAAAGCATACAAATCATTGAGCGATATCGAGTTTGTGACCTGAGGAAAGACAGAAACAACAAACATCTCTCACGCAACCGTTTGAAGCTGAAGTCAGCTCCCACACATAATAACCATCAGTGTCAGGAGGTTGAATCACAGGATTGCTTTTGTACCATAAAACCGCTCCCGGCTGTTTTGCAGCAATAGACAATGTGAGAATTGAATTTTATTTTTCAGATTTGATGCACTGACCTGCTTTGAGGAGGATAATCTGATCATTCTGACAGAGGTCCATGAAGCCAGTGATGCGCTTGGCAAATTCCACCACGTACTGGATTGCATTTGTGATGTGAATTGCACACTGCTGCCACATCACCTCAGCTGACTGAAATAAAAAAGAGGGTAACACATGTATGTGTTATGAAGTTAAAACCTTCTGTTCAAGTGAACCTTGCGTGTAAGAATTGTGAAATATGGATAGAGTCACCCACCTTTGTCTGGTACAGCCGTGTCTCTTCTGGGTTATACAAAGTCCACGCCATTCTCTTGAGCTCTTCTGTGCTGTACTGGCTTGTTTCAATGTGTGACTTCACCACACTCTGGGTTATATGCTCTGAATGGAGAGAACATTTCTTATTCTCTTTGTCATTTCAAACCACACGTTCATCTGACACTGATACAAGGCCGTAAGAATTAGCACCGGTGACTAGGGTTAAGGTTCCACACAGGCGAAACCCTTATCTGAAAACCGGATTAAAACTACATCCATCTTCAGCCATCTGTCTTACAAAATTTCAGAATGTGAGTAGAACATTTCCAGTAGAATGAAATACTGACCAAGCTCATATAAGGAGCAGCCCTCTGGCAGCGGGTTGAGGATGGCATGTGAAAAGAGTCCGGAGTCATGCAGAAGCTGGTATTCATGTTTAATGTTGTGGTTGCCCTCGGTAAAGTCCAAGGTGGTCTGTTCAGGTGAGCTCTGAGATGAGGAGCTGCTGCCTGCACTGCCGGCCAGGATGTCCAGGTTGCAGTAATCTCCACATCCATCCTCCGGGGTCAGTGGCAGGTCGAACAGCAAGCCTTCTGGTAGTGTTGTGATGTCATCGAGGTCACTCAGGGCCGCACCAGAGCCTCTTCTGTACGTGCGACCGTGGTCCACCATGTCACCATTCTCCTCCCGGACTCCGTGTCTCGCACACTCCTGGGACTGTTGGTGCTTCTGAACTTCTGCGTAAAGGCTGTCGCGTTGCTTTTTGGACATACGGCCAAATTTAACCGCTGCAACAGAAGAAAGTATGTCATAAGAGAGGGCAGCGTTTGCAGTTAACAAATTGTACGACATCAACTCAGGCTAAAAATAGGAGGGAGGACATCTGTTAATTAAAAGTAGATTGATTAACTCACCGTCACGGCTCATGCCCAGAGCTAAACACTTTTGCAACCTACAGTGCTGACAGCGGTTTCTGTTGGTCCGGTCAATGAGGCAGTTCCTCTGCCTTGAGCAAGAATACATAGCATTGTTCTGCTGGCTGCGGCGGAAGAAGCCCTAAAAAGTGGAAACAAATCGAGGTTAACAGTTGATCATCAAGATCAAGAGTAATGTTCTTTTTAACAGTATTTTGTCCCTGAAAATAATTAAAGTAAATAATTAAATAGTAATAGATATTGAAAAAAATACCATGTAATGAAGTGCCTTTTGGAGAACACATTTAAATTTTATTACCTAGATATTTACTACCAAAGATCTTCCATTATGTATGATTTTTATTGAGAATATTTTAATAATGATAATAATATGTAAAGAAACAACACATTATAAGTATATAATGTCATGGCGTAAATGTATACGGGTATCTCTGATTTGTGTGTAACTGTTAGGACTTGTGGCGCCTGAAGCAGGACGATCTGGGGCAGACAACATATTTCAATGAAGTGCTCAAAAGACGCTGACTTTCTTACCTTGCAGCCTTCGCAGGTGATGACACCGTAGTGGATCCCTGACGATTTGTCCCCACAGATTTTGCAGGGAATAACTTCAATTTGAGCTGAAGAAAAAAAAAAGTATTAAACTTCAAAGTTGAGAAATATTTTTGGCATAATAACATTCAATTTCTGCTCTTGTACGAGAATAGAGTAAATGAACAATGGAAGTGTTTGGGAAAAAAAAGAAATGACTGCAGAGGCAATATGAAGCAATAATGCTGGACTCAAAGCAAACAAGGATAGATGTAGTCAGTGTTTGACAGGGTAATGTTGCAAATTTTCCACCTTGTCTTGACGTTCGTACAAGCCTGAGTTGTCGAACCGTCTGTTCATGTCTGTTATTATGTTGTTTTTCTTAGTAGCTGGGCCTCCTCAAGCCCAGAATAGCAGGTCAATTGCATTAGCTGAGGGCCAGGCCTATAGGGTTTCACAGACTGGTCACTCTGCCACTCTTACTCCTCCAAAACATACAGACACCATTTATGTAAAAAGGCTGGGCACCTGAATCCAGTCTTTGGTGAGATAACCTTCCTATTAGAACTGTTTTCAGGGCATTATTTTCATCTCAAAATACCCCGTACCGGCCAGTTGAAGAAGTTACACATTCATTCAGGTGAAATCAAGTCATTTATCAATTGACCTTACCCAAGAATTACACCAAGAATAAATTATTTGTGCGCTATAGGCAACATGTACTTGTGTCAAAGTATGTAAAAAAGAATCCTATTTGACGTATAAATGAAGATGTGTATAAATAAAGGGCAAGAGGAAAAAATCCCTTTCTCCATTGGTGCCTTTATCTCTCCCCTCAAAGCCTCACTCCTCCCTTCAGTCTGTTATATAACGGCTGTCTGGCCACATTCCACGAACACACTCATTCAAAGGTTGTCTTGGCGACCATGAACTGATCCTCCCTCGCTTCTCTCTGTTCTCATTGGCTGCTGAGCAAGCAACTTTGTCTGTGACTTGCCACCTCACCTGCCAGTCAGCTGAGCAGCACAGTCAGGCCCAGAGAGCAAAACTGTTCCACTGACACACTTTCTCAGTCAGCAAAGGGGGAGGTGCGCTTCAAATTGGCCAGGCAATAATTGCAATAAGTGTGTGCCGATGGCACGCATTGTTTCAACACCAAGGGGATCATGCATACGGCCATTGTGCATACAGAGATTACACAATCGACGCAAATGGCCCCGTGAACTTTTTAACAAGGGCAGCAAACATCTGGAAACATTAATAGCTGCTGGTACTGTAAGGTTTAAAAGAACAGATGTCGCCAATCGCTCTCAACAAGTCGCAGCATGTCGAGCATTTGAGTGAAATTTCAGCCGTCCCTGCGAGCTCCACCATAACTCTATTTTTACTCTGTTACTGCCTACTGGCCCGAGGAGCCTTTGCTTGATCTATCAATTACCAGTGGCAAAACACTGACAAATCACCAACGTCTGTTTCATGGCTGTATCACAGGTGTTACACAGATATGACACTGTGACGTAGGAGGTTTTGTGGTCCGTTTTGCGACAAATATTTCATTACAAGTGTTTCCAATGGACTTGAACCCTAAGTTTTTTGAAGCCATGTTTGATCAGCGACTTTAACTGAATATCCTTCCCAAGTGAATCCCTTGAAGCACCAGTGGAAGTGATCATATCTTTCCCTTTGAGTCAGTCACAGCATTTGTCTCAGTCCAATAGAGGTTCAGTAAGAACTTTGGCCCTTGCAGACTTTGCCCTCTCATCCCAGCTAATCAAACAGAGTCCAAGGTTCTATTTACCTGCACTTAGCAGTTACCTGCCATACTGTATACTTAACCTACATTCAGGGGAGCTTCTGGAGCCAGTGAAAGGTATTTATGGAATACAGTTTGGCATGCATGCAACATATAACACGCTATCTTGGGTAAGGTCTGTCAAGGTTTTATTGCCGGCCCATGACCTTGGCTTTGTGATTGACGACCAAACTCCATGTTTCGGTCACCTTCAAAAGTGTTAATCACAATGGTGGTTTTCTCCTCCCACTGACCTAACTTGAGAGCAGATAGCATAACACAGTCCCACGCTATTCTATTCTTTTTACTTTTACCATTACAGCAGCACCATTTGCACAGACATGCAATGCATGCTATACCACAATGGGGTGAAAGTAGCTTCAGCCTAAACAATATACAGCACCCACGAGTTAACCAATACATATAGTATTTTGTTGTTTTGGGCAAAGAGTTGCCCAGTTTTCAAAGGATATTCAAAGTATTGTCCACTCAACTGCAGAGCCCTTGACCCCATTCAAACACAACACTTGTCAAAGTGAAGAACTAATACATTCTTGGCCCATTAATACGTTTGCCTCAAATAATAATATCAATATATGTTGTATATGAATTAGTGAGGCCAAGTGTTCAGTCTTTGGACCAGTTCTCCATTATATACTGCTCCATATTTGGTCTCCTCTATGGTGTGTGTTTACACTACTACAAATCCAAGCGGGCCTCTGCAACACAGGCAAAACCAGACTGAGGTATTTGGTTCACTGTGTATAATTTTGCATGCTTCTGCAAACCACAGGGGAAATTTTAGGACTATTTTCCAGCAATCACAGTCACCTTGAATCAGTTTTTTATGTGGAAGTATATGTCTTATTTATGTATTTGTGGCATGGAAAAACTGCCTTATGATACTGTTTAGACTAAACAACCAACTATACAATAGTTACAAATATTACAAAATGCGTGATACCACGATGAGCACAAAGCCAGCTTGGAAAATCTTTTTCGTTGATTATGACACAGGCTGAGAGAGGAGTTATAGCATTTGATAATGGGAATGGAATCTTAGCGTGCAGTTAACAGAGAGAGAGAGGGCACCTTGACACATACTTGAGAGCACTGTGAACTTGCCTTAGGTTGAACACTTAACAGATAGTGGCTTTGAATATGAGCTTTGCAGTAATCTTGGAGGGCTAAAGGCCTGTTTCTGTAGTCCCTTCAAATTGTTAATACTCTTACAGCTTTATTACAGTAATGATTTCAGGTTTTGATGGAATTTAAAATTGGACTTCACCGTTCTATACCTGTTTGCAATATGAGGTGAGACAGTATACAGAAACCCCCCAGAGCCAATCCTGACCAGAGTGACACACACTCCTGTTGATGTAAGTAACATTAGCTGGCAGAGGAAACTGAGCTTAAGTGAATCCTGCTGTGCTTTAAGGTTTGCTGTTCTCATATCCTGCTTGTCACAGCAGTGCATTAGGTTGACATCATAACAGCATGAAGCAAAACCTTGTCAACTGGTTAAAGGGGCCCTATCCAAGTCATTTCAGTGGAGCAGTGCAGTATGTTTATTTTAACAAAATACAATCGCTTGTCTTTCAAATGTAGAATTATACTCAGGAGAAAATAGTCTTCAGCTCTCCCAAGATTTTGAAGTTTGGTTCTTCCAATTGCGATTGGTTAGGGTCAAGCATTAATCATGCATGTCTGCGAGGAGCGACCAAAACTCTCACTCAGCCCATCACACAGCTTTCACATAAATATAAAACTTAAATTTGCCTGCGGATCGACGATTTTGCAATTGTCTGCATCATGGCTGATTTAACAGTACTTCCATAAGACTCAACAAACTACTTCGAATTCAAACCTAGAGGACTTAAGTAAGAAAGTATCACATTTATCTATTGTATCAATCACATTTATCTATTGTAAGTTCACGAGTGTTGAAGAAAAAAAGGCGCACAGACACCCGGACTGATTCAGCGACGATCATTTCCTTGACAACTGATTAAAAAAAATGATAAACAATGTATCATCAATAATGACGACAGAGCAATTTCCCTCCACCCACAAACGGACATTCACATGCCATAATCCCCACTGACAGAAGTAGGTCAATGGAGCACCACCTATATCACGTAGTCACTGCCCTGCACAATGTCCACCACGCTAAAACAAAACCATAACACCAGGTGGATGACTGTCACATTTCAACACTAACTAACCACCGCTGTTTTCAAAATCCTGAATACCCAAAGTGACGCAGGCAAAAGCAACTTAATGTTTGCGACACTGGAGGGGAGAAGACATGGAGAATCAAGCAGGGATAGAATAAATAACTGCTCCAACGACGGTCGGCCGCCCGGTGATTTGTGCTCTGACTGTCACTGTAGCGCTCCGCGCCCTCCCTCACTCCCTCCCTCCCTCCCTCCTCTGGTTCTTATGTAACTGCAGCCTCTCACCGGCGGAGTAATCTAACCACATGCAACGCACTTTTAAAACAGTCAACATTTTACTGCCGAGTCAAACTCAGCAAAAGAAACTTTTACGTTCAGCGTTTAACCATATTCATGCGCTCAAACTTTGACCAAGCGCATCTTATCAGGTCGAGGAAAAAGCCGAAGTGGAATTAATTGAATAACTTGAACAAACATTGGCAACAAAAAGGGTCCATTTTGTGAACGGAGTTATTTTAAGCGACAGCAGAATGTTGGTTAATATTAATATTTTTAATCAGGTTGTCCACAGTCAGCGCACTATTTCGCACTTGGTCGGAATACAAACACAACTTTAAAAGTTTCGATATACAGCACGACAAAACGGGAAGGAGACTTTAATTCAAAGGCACTCACCTCTCATGTTGACGTCGCAGTCTAGCCAAGTGTGTGAATCATAAAAGTCCGTGTGACAACCAAGCAGAGGAACGGCGGAGTGAACGCGCAAGTACTCGCTCCAGCGCGGAGCAGCTGAAAAGTGTCACGGCAGCAAACCCGCATATGGATTTGGACCTGTTTATCTGAACTCGCCTCGATTACAAAACAAGCAAGCGCCAAGTAGGAAACAGCAACCGGCAGCTAGAGTTGTCGCTCATGAGCAGTTGTGCTGAGAAGCGGCGGTGGAGGCGGCGAGTCCGCGTCAGTGCTGCGTCCCCTTCCGTGGCTCCAACTAACCTAGTTTCGGCGCGTGGACTACACATGATCCTCAGCCCGCGGCCCGCCCGCCTCGTGCCCCGTGAGATGACGCGCGCGCGCTCGCCACTCTACGCGCCCTTGAAGAAAGCGTGTCGCGCGCGTGGGAAACTGTGGCAGTGTGTCAGTGCAGACAGGCTGTCACGGCGCGTGGGAACCATTAACCAGCAGCCGCTATAAAACACGCGCAGCGTCTCTGACGGCCACATTGCACGTCAAGTTCAGCTTTTCAGAGTTTTGCCTTGTTAATAACAGCGGTTTAAGAGCAATACTCGCTTTTGAAAACTCCCTTCGGCAGTCACACCTCACAGCGGAGACTTGAGCTTTGTATAGTGACTGTACATCTACTGCCATGTGGGTTTTCAAAAAGCACCTTATTTTTGACTCAATACATCACTGACTTTGCGAAAATAATTTAAATTATTCTGCAAAATAGAATTGATGCAGTCGTTATTTTCATGTTTTCATCTTCCCCAGTCTGTTTAAATTCTAGATTCAATGAAATATAATTTGTGTACTTTCTTCGTCTAACACGCAGCCTCATTTGCAAGTTTTATTACTTATAGCCAAGCTCATTTACAGTCACTGTTTGTACCTACTAAAATCCATGTTTACCGCTCATTTATCAAGCCCTTACACATAGTGGTAGTTCTGAAGGTAAGTTGAAATGTTGTGTATGTGCAATTGTGCGAAACACTGGTCTGTCCTGAAGGCATGTACTGCAGATGTGTGTCTAACACAGTCTTAAAGGTGCTAAATACACATTTATTAGTAAACCTTTTTTTCCAACACACAAATGTTGAGTAATTTACAAATATTACTACAAACATCACATGTACAGGAACTACTGTTGGCAGTGCATATAGCCAGTAAAGTTAGACTAGTGGTTAAGTTGTTTAGTGGCCACGCCATAACACAATTTTGTATGTCATATATTTACATTAAACAGTGTTTAGTTGAACAGAGATGGCAATCGGTGAGGATTTTTGTAGGAGGTTCTGTAGAGTCACATCAATAAAATATTTTGTTTTTCTTGAACACATAAAAGGAGACTTAACTGAATGTTTATCTCCCTCCATCACAATAAAACTCCACAGTGTGCACCAAAGTCCACCACGTCTTTACAGTGGAGACTGACACAGGCAGCAGATCTCTTCCAAGATGGCCGCCCGCTTCTCTCCTTTAGGGGTCACCACAGCTGAACGGCCATATGTTTGGTTATTGGTTTCTCCAGCCGGATGCCTTTCCTTGCACAACCCTGGAGAGCACTCTCACTGCCTCCAGCTGGGAGCGCATTCAGCTTCAGCTTCAGCTCTTCACGCTGAATACATCAAAGTGTGAAGCTGTTCTCCTGCTATAAAGCAGGAAAAACACATTATCACCTGCGAGAGTGGATTAAATCTCGTTCACCTGTTCTATTTTTAAAGTTAAATAGCTTTATGTCCATGCTTCCTCTGCTGGCCTCCAACAGCATTGAACAAGCGCTGTGTTATATCACTGGATTAAGAGGCTGTAATCTGGACAGAGCAATTAAGTATGACAACAAGTCGTGCTGTGTTTGCTCGAGTGAAGTGCGTCTGATCCAGAATGTTCTTCATCTGATAAAAGTAAAAAATTCCATAGTGGTCAAACTTACAAATATGAAGGCTATTATGGAGAGAATATTTTGGTCACTTTCACTATCATGTTGCACAAAGTGATTTAACTGCCATTGAGCCACATGACAGTGGACAAGCAGTTGTTCATATTTATTAAATGACATGATGCATGGTTGGGATGCTTGGAAAGAACAAAAAAAAAAACCTTATTGGGATCAGCGTCCTGTGGTAACTGATTATGAAGTCTCGGGACTGACTCACAAAGGAGTCTAGTGTAGGTACTTGCCCATAAACTAGTCATCTCACATAATTCATGTTAATATTTCTACACGCATGAAACGTTTGTTTTAACTGAATATTTCGCTATGTCATATTTCTGGCTATAACGTGACTTTCACAAATTTGAGACTGACATGGGTAAAAATAAGATCTAAATAGATAATCTGTTGTCATGCCTTTCAATGTCCGACGAGTGAATCATTTACACACACCTCCTCGTGGGGATTTCCTCCTTTGCTGCGCTTAGAACTCGTGTTGACCGGTTCATCTTACTGTATGTGTCAACAATACATTGTGTCTGTCAAATGCTCATGTTCAAATGCGTTCCAAATTGCTGAAGCAGTCTAGATCAGCAAACAAAACAGGGACACTTTGTGGTGGTCATGATGTGAAACTAAGAATGCAGTGCAAGCGTTGGAAACGCAATATATTGCCATTTCAGATCCCAAATATTGAGTTAATGGAATGAAATGTTTTCAGGCCAGATGTTCCACCTGATGATTGCCAAACCGTATCAATGACAGTGAGTTTAGAAGACATTAAGTGGAAGTCTCCAAGTTAAGCTCGTGGGATGTATTTGAAAGTCTCTGGTTGATGGCCATGGTCACTGACAATATGAAATATGACCAAAGGCAAATGGCCTGTTTAAGGCAGTGGGCTACATAACAAGTGATGCTTTTGTCAACTGAATTTCTGACAAAATATCGTCGTTGATGAAACTCATATGAGGAAAACAAGACCAGACGAAAATGCTGGTCATGTAATGGTAACTGAAAAACTAAATGGTCTTCACAAAATAAACACTATGCTAGAATATGTGTCTGTGGTGCTAGCCTTAGCAGCTTCAGAACCAAAGCCTAGTAGTCTGACAGAGAACAGGGACCATTCCTAGCAGCAAATATACACCTCATTTATTTTCTTTCGGTTCAGTTTGTTATTACACAACTTCAGGAGTAATTTGTCATGTGTTTGTTTTAGACGTCATCCTTAGTTGACAAAGCCTAAGTAGACGACAGTTTGGTGCAGAAACTTGAAGAGTGTATCTTGTCTGTAACAAAATACTTGAGTATATATATATATATATATATATATATATATATATATATATATATATATATATATATATATATATATATATATATATAAAATGCCACTGCAGATTTTCCTCCAAAGCTGTGTGCTTCAAGTCCACTCTACTTGGTACTAATACTGGACATGGACATGACTAATAGTCAAGTCAAGCAACATTCCCATTAAAATACATGATAGATAACTGTAATAATTGATATTTGTTTCTTATGATTCATATCGGATCATTTAAAATCGAAAGGTTGTATGTCTGATTGTTCTGACCTTTAATCATACTGACATCTGGATGCTGTTTCGCAAGACAAATTCAATGAAAATATCTTATCAAAGCTTATCACTTGTGATATGTTTCAAATAAGTCGCCATAGTAATCATCATGAAATCCTTATCGGCCGCTGTTCATCTTCGCTCAGTAGTCTTCTTGGAAATATGGGACACTTTTGGAACAGACACACCCAAAGGGCTTGGCCTTGCGCAGCTGATGACACAAAAACAAACTAATAACAACACAGATGAGAATTGATTTTCAACAGTGGCTACGATGACGAGAGTGTCACGTAACTCCGTTGTGTTATGAAATGAGGAGCAGAGCGAAACATTACGGTAAGTAGGTTAGTAGAGCAACAGAGAGCTTTCACACCCCTCCCATCTTGTGCCTGCTCTGTTCATGCGCTGACAGTCCTCGCCTTTTATTTATCACTTTTAAATTCTACAGTGACTCACACCCAAACAACAGCTCATATTTCACGCCGCACCAGGATCCTGAATTTCTGCTCCTCATTATAAGGAATAAAAAAAAATTCCAATACTATTTTTTCATGGCGCTTCATGGAAGTTACATATTGTAAACAGCTGTGGGAAAATTCTACAACAACATTGTCTTTTATTATGTTCTTGCTGTACACTGCAGTTTATAAGTTTCGGTTCTCATCCTGATCCTGACTTGCGGTGTCTTTTGGATTATGTTAGGTTTTGTTCCTGCGTCCCCATGAAGCAGCCACATATCCGCTCGGTATTTGCCTGCAGCGTCACTGACCTCGTGACCTTGAATCTTATGTAACCATGGCAATACCTAAATTGGAACATGGAAAGAAGGCGGTGATCCTAGCTTCAGCTGCGGGCACGTCGCTCCCGGCCAGCTTTACAGATTAAGGCAGATGGAATAAGCGCCTGTTGCCGAGGGCGTGCGTGTGTGTGCGTGCATGTGAGAGTGTTTGTGACTCGCTCACACTACAACCTTCAAAAACACTGGTACAGTTGATAACACAAGTGCGACTTCTGAACGATGCTCGACTCTCTGAATCTGACTCTGTTCTCCCTGAGTATAACATCTAATATACCGGGAGGATTATTTTAGGATCCAGGCAGAATAATCCTCTCCCGTTCCTTTCCTCTCGCTCATCCTGCAAAGCCCTCTCTCTTCTCTTTCAAATGGCCTGTAATCTTTCTCACTGCGACTCACTGTGTGGCTGTAATCTGGTTTGTACTGATCTTTCACCTGCAGCAAGTTCACATCAACAGGTCAGACTGCCAAACTGTAAAATGGCTGCCTTCCATTCTTCTGAGTGAGAAAAGCTAGCTTGTGCTGCTGATGCTAACAATCTGTAGCCAGGAAACAAAAAGAGGAGAATAACTAATAACTAATAATATTCTATCAAATAACTTGTGAAATGATAAAGAAAGCAAGTTCTTGAATATTATCTTACACCTTTTAAGTTGTTCAAACAGCCAATGGATTACAGGAAATCCTCCAAATATCACAAAACAAACATCATAACTTCCCTCTTTCTGTCAGACGAGGAAGCAGTTGGTTGCCATTACCTTATTCTTCCTCCTGTGATCTCGCCTCATTCTCCACATCTCATACAAGCTGCCTTTCTGATTTACTCATGTCCAATCTTGTCCCTTTCTAGTCACTTCCAATGAGAACCTCGATAAACCTCACAGTGCCTCATGTGACCATGATCCTGACTAAAGACGGCCCATTTTCAGTCCTATGTGTAAAGAATAGAGAGTCTGACATCAGCCTCCGCGTTGAACGTCTCCAGCTGATACCCGTCTATAAAGATGCCTTTGGACTGAGAATGTGCCATCTCCAACGGTTCTACGATCAAGGAGTCGATGAGCATGTGAATTATTATCATGATTGTAAAACTACAAACAATATTTCATCAGCCGCAGCATAGACACCAGTTTAATCCCTGAACTGGATTGATGTAATTTGACGTTTAGCCAAAAGATTTATTGAGTTTCCAATGATCTCACTGTGGAAGTCAGAATGGGAGGATAGATGATGAGAATTTTGGACACGTCCAGTGTTGACTAACTGGTTGTATTTAAGTCCGTGTTTGTCCTCCCAGTCCACAAACATTACCAGACAACAATACCTGTAGCAAAGGTGTTTAACCGGGGAATTTAAATCTATTATATTTAAACTGCAAGCCTTTAATTAAAAGTGACATTTCCCCTATAATGCCTGCATGCACACACAAGGTCCACATCCATCTTGATATTGCAGCACATTCCCCTGGTAAATATCACCCCTGACAATCATCCCAGAATAGAGCGACCACTGACATTTGCAGTGCTGTCACAGAGCATGAAAACAGTCGGCCGCGGCTCAGACAGTCTAAGATTATGTCTACGCCGTGAAAAATGAAAAGCTTGAGAAAGGATTTAAAATCCGTTTTAATTGTCTGCGAACCTGCTTCTGACGTCAGCGTTTCCAATATGTCCTGAGGTTTTCCTGAAAGTAGCATAGTTGACATAGAGTTCATAAGAAAAACATTACATACAGTGGCAGGGTGTCACGGCCTAACATGACCAGAAATGATGAGCGAAATTCTGATAAAAGTTGAAGTCATTTTTAATGTATTTTCCCAAAATATGTTATGTAGAGTATATGTAATGATCATATTCATATAGTACATCCCAGTGTTGTTTTTCTAGGTTAGAGATTTTATCCAATGAGAATTTAGCTAGCTTGTGTTGCCAGGATGTATGAAATCAGACCGGGGTCTTCAGAACCAGTAGTATCCAATAGTTGATGGATAGTTGCGATAGCCAATCAGATCATGAGTTGGGGACAGCAAGGCCTTCTAGCTGGCCTCACGTTGAACGTGACTAGTATGCGTCCAGTAAGTTCCTGACTAACCGCTACTTTTATCTGACTCTCTGAACCCTCAGGCTTAAACGTGTCGGTTTTTATGGGCGAACAAGTTTCAGACCATTGAAATCACAGATGTTGAGAGACATCCCAGCACTTATTGCTATTTTTTATATTACAAATTGAGTACTAAGTAAATAATATTTACTTGGGAAGGGATCAGCTCATGTCACTTTCTGCTCTCTCCAGCACATATGGCAACTGAGGCCTGAAGTCAATAACAGCTACGTAGGTGTGGACCACTCACATACACCCGTTACTAGTGTGTTTTCAGTTGAGGACAGAAACTCACGCCAAGCATGAGGGAGAATAAACATGCTCTATACTGAGGGGATGCTACCTTACCCCCGTTAACAGTAGGGAACGACTACAGTAACACAGTAGACTACTATTGCTTAAATGCTGAAGTCCGAACTATAAACAATTCAAACGAAAAAGGTGACTTGTCATCGTAAGTACTGGAGCAAGAGAAATCATGTATGTTAGAGCAGCAATCCGGGAGACTCCGCAAGGACCAAAGTAGGGTGAAGGAGTGGGTGAAAATGTATGCTGTTGATTTAGCAGATTGCCATCTGCTAAAGGAAACTGAAGAACAACTGTTTTCTCATCAATAGAATGTGTGTTCTTCAGAAGCTACATCAATATTCCACAAAGTCATTGCAACATCAGTGGCCATTTCATTAGTTGACAACTTGTTTGAAACTTGAAAGCAATTGTTTCAGAGAAATGAAAATCCAGGGTGCAGAATATTATATCTATCCAGCCGTGCATCTTTTCCCATTCAGTCATTTCCTTCGACAGTTTTAAAAAAGTGAGCCCTATAAATGGAGCCATTTTAAGCAACAACTTTTGGGGAGAAAGACCAGACCAGGTACTGAATTTCCTAGATTTGTGCGGATGAAAGGCACTTTGGGTAATGTTCATTGAGACTGAGATGTCAACAGGACTATGTGACTCGACCGCCTTCACAAACTTCAGCGATTCCCTGGAACCAAAATTTCAATCATCTGAAGACTCTATAATATATTGGTGCATTATGTGAACGCATTATGCAATGCACATATGGCAATTATTGCACTTACAAGATTGAACTGTTCAACTGTTAAATGTTTTTTTGGATGACCCAAACACCCCACATTGAAGGAAAAAAAAGAAAAGAAAAGCTCACAAAACTAAACTGAAACTAGTTAAAATGAGCCAAGCCACTAAAAAAACAAACAAATGAAAACCAACTGGATTTGAAAGACAAAAATTCCAAACTGCATTAAATCTAAAACTTGTGAAAAATCCCAAACTATTATAACCTTGGTGTGGATATAAATATATTACACATGGGTGCAATTTGACACAAAATTTTGGACATGCCTGCTTTGGGATAACAGCTACAATTTATTCAGAAAACAGAGATGTGACAGAGATAACTCCATTATTTTAATTAATTAAATAACGTGAATCTGGGATCACATGAAATGAAACAAAATTATATTAAAAGAGTAAAAGGCTGACCATGTGATTCGTACGTCAGTGCGACTCGCAAATCAAAGGATGATCAACAACAATTTAATAAAAGCCAACACAACAGCTATTCACATGCAAAGAAAGCATGGCATGTCCACAGGCAGATGCTGAAAATGGATCCGATGTTTCTGGGACTTGCTTCCATGGCAACAGTCATGAAGGGCCCCTGACCCCATAGCTTGTCTGCAATGAATCATCGGCTTGAGGGTGAAGCAACACCCACAAATTCTTACATATGTGCGGGGAGGAAATCACACAGGTGCGTGCTATGGCTCACAGACGTGGGTTTTGATGCAGGCAGAAGAGGCATGTCGGCTACCAACAAACACATGGCCAACGCCAGGGATCTTTGTGATCTTTTTCACAGTGTCATTTCGCCAACTTATGACACTGAAGAACTAACAATAAAGTGAGGATGAACTTCAACTTTCATACGTTTGCTATTCTTACTGCTTTTGCCTTTAGTCTGGTGGCCTACTTCTTAACCCAATCACCATCCAGCAGGCCCTCATTTCTTCCCCACTGTGGAGCCCAAAGGCACGCCGGGGTCATGTCAGTGAAATTGCAGTCATTCTCCACCCTATCCACTCCTGTCTATTAGAAACAATCTTTTAAACAGCTCTCGAAAAGTCTGGTTAACAGGAGACACCGCTCTTCGCTCTGCAGCTTCCATCCTCCGTCAGTCTCAATACTTTTGTTGGCTATAGAATGAACAACATGAACAGGCCTCGGAAAACAGTAATAGCATAAGACGTGTTCCATGAATGATTTAAAAGTGTCATAACATTACTCTATAAAATGCTCTTCCTCCGGAGTTAAAGCGTTGATGCTAAGCTCAGGCTTGAGGCAAATCGAGCTGCATTACACAGGAGGCTCGGTCAGCCAAAGTTATACTCCAGAAGCTGAACATCTAGTAGGTTACAACAATAACATAACAGTTTTATCTACTATTTAGACCGTACAGTGCTTCAACAAAATGTAATTACATATAATTATTCCACTGTACAGTTCCATCAACGGTGAACACACACTACATAAGAAGTGCAAAGAGACGTGAAGTTTAGAGAAATTACATGCAGCACAAGTTCAAACAATTACTGACTTACGCCAGTTACCATGCTTTCATTTTCTGATGCTAAATGCTAAATGATCCAAACCGCTGTGAGATGTAGAGATACAGACGTTTGTAGTGAGATTTCATTTTCAGAGCAGAAAATCCATTTGGCTCATGGGTTCTGATCATTTTCTGAGCTGGAGCTTGTGCTGCAAAACTGTGTGAGAGAAACTCTTCTTTGACAAAAAAAAAAACAAAAGTGTTGGAGATGTGTTACTCCAAGAAAATGGCTCAATGTCTGCAAGTGTTGGAGAGGCACTGTCAAAAAAATACAAGACATCACAAACCTTCATTTGTCTAATCTAATAGAGTTTCTACGGTGACCCACTTTTCGTCTTGTCCTTTTATTAAACGTGTTTTGGTAATTCTTACAATAACTGACACTGTGCCCCTCTGGGGTGAAAACATCTGCGGCACTATTAGATTACATTGTTTTTGACTGTGGTCCGATCAAAGCTGTCTCCTGTGTCTGCGGGAGACGGGCTGCTGCTTCTTTTATCAGAGTCATATGGCGGAGGTTTTAAGCAAACTTATAAATGAACCCACAGCTGAAAAACAACGACCTCTATGGGTGGGAGTGCTGCAATTGCATCTAAGGCACCTTACATAATATCTGCCATCTGAGCCCTTTTGGCCCGGTAACACCCAACATCTGATGTAAACCAAACCCAGAGAGCTCAGTGACTAATTAGAGCATTAATATTCCACTCCTATGTGGGGCTCACGCACGAATATTCTCTCAAGGACTATTGAATCATGGTACAGAGTCACTGTGGTTTATGCAAATGTGCAGAAGTTCAGAATTCCACAAGGTCAAGCCTTAACAGGTTTCAGGCTTCACTCACACACCTTTATGGTGTGATCTCACAAACCAGTTTTAGCAGCAGGATTTTTCAAACACGCCACCTCAAGTACTTGTCAAGAAGCCAGTTTTGGGTGTGATAGCTGATCTACTCTTTCAGGAAACGATGCCACAATGCAACTGCAATTCATAGTCACAAGCAAAAACAGAGACTGATTCTGCTGCACTGAAGAGGACTGTGATAACACACAAGTCACTTGGTCATTTTGGCTTGGTATGAGACAGCACGGGAGACTATGCAAAGATATGAAACTGTGTTTTAAACCTAAACTAGATGAGGGTTTGACAGTGTGAGGGCTTCCAGGCGGAAAAGGTATGGTGGAGTCAGGTCACATGATGAGACGATGAGGTGGTTCGTGTTTGAGGTAATGAAGGACACGGCCAGAAAAGCGCAGAAGGACATTTGTCAAAGAGCGGCAGTAGTGAATAGAAATGTCTGATATTGGTGTCACTGGTGTGGGCAGGAGGCAAGAAAATAAAAAGTCCAAATGGTGTGAAACTCTGTGTTGCTCCTGGAATCCTGGGGACATCTGACGTAATGGTGATGATGAGATGAGATCAAAGTGGAAGTGGTGTTGAGGGAACAGCAGGGTCTTGAAGTGACGACTATAGCTGTCCAATAAGGGGACGTCCTGGAAAGTGACAAGCCTTGTGAGCTGGGAAGGTGAGGGGAATGCCAGCTCCCGCACAGCTGTTAATGGAATGCGGTGCTTCAGGTATCTGCATAGAAATGTGTGTGCCAAACAATGCTCGACTGTGAAAGGCAGAAAATAAGGACTTTGATTTATCGCCTGTCAAATTATTATTTGGTTAAAGCACTGAAGCGGTCCCTGAAGGCACTAACAAACTTGAAGTCATTACGCACATGCACGCGTTCCATGTTATTCTTGAGAGGCACGGAGAAACTGGGCGACTATAACTTGGTTTGGTTCACAGGTCAATACAATACCTGTTGTTGTCTGAAACAGCCATGTTTGTGTCCGTCTGATGTTTTGACAAGGAGACTTTCCAAGATTTTAAAATATATGCAGATGAAGATGATATGTACTGTATATGTCCATTCAGCAAGAAGGTTGCGGGTTCGATTCCCAGGTCGGATCAGTGGCCTTTCTGTGTGGAGTTTGCATGTTCCCCCTGTGCTTTTTGTGGGTTTTCTTCAGGTACTCTGGTGTCACAGTCCAAACCATCCAAAACAAATGACTCACCTTAACCAGGACTGAACCAAATTGAACCCCAATTATAACCACCTTATTATTTTGAAGTCAAATTGAGGTTTGGACCTGTGGGGACCAGAAAAAGGTCCCCATGAAGACCCCCCACAAGGGTAGGTTTTTTTGTCAAGAATTGGTCCCCACGAGGCTTTGCAAAGAAGCCCATGATGTCACCTTTCCACTTTCCTCTTTTTAATTTTTTTAAAAATATTTGCAGTAATTCCATCAGGCAATATCTGTGGATCACCAAATTATAAAGTGCTACCACGTAACAATAAAATGTCTGTAGAGTATTTACTTGTCTCCAGCTATTTAGAGTTTAGTGGAGCATCAGGTGGTTTCCAGTTATGAAGAATGTAATGGTTGGCAGGCAAAGAGGCGACTGCTATTCATTCATCTTGCATGGATGGCAATACATAAAGTATATGTTACATGTTTCAACTGAAAACATCGAATACTCTGGGTTAATAATTTATGTTCTTGTTGACACAAGACAATACGTCTTGGGATCTTGTCATGTCTGATTTGTAGTTTAACGTTTATTCTCGAGTTAAAAATCAAACAAAGTAAGTTTACGTCTTCGCTGTCTTTCACAGACCGCACTTCATTTCCTCGTACCATTGACCACATGATAACTTCATGTGCTCAAAAGTGCATAATGTGCAGCACGCATGTTATCTAACTGTGCTCATTGGTATGGTGGAATAAACAGTCATGACCACCAGTGGTTGGAGAGTAGAAAACAGGATGTTGACACGACGGCTAATGAGTTTGACCCCATACATGTTGTGCTGAAAGTCATGAATAATAAATCCCTTCATGTCTCAAGACAGGATTTCCTCACTAAATCAACCCACAGTTCATCTATGCTCCTGCCAAACATGTTCTATGGTCACCTGAGCAGACTGAATACTTGACTGGTGCAAGTTTTTGGATGAGCAGAAACGAGGACACAAACAAGGAAGCAGTGTTTTCCTGTCATGAAGGGTGTAATTGTACCGCATCTTGTGATCGCAGCTTGTGATCGGCGATGCAGGCAGGAGGGAAGTATGATGGTTTGTGGACAGAGACAGTGAGAAATAGATTCTTCATTAGACAGAAAATTCAAAATAGCTTAAAGATTTATTCGTCTCTCGGTGATGAAACTGGCTGCATCGAAGAATGCTATCTGAGCAGATGGTGTGTTTCTCCAGCTCAGCTAAGGAGTAGGTCTTATGCACTCACAACTACAGATGACACCCAACTGCTAATCTATTGTCATGGCTACTTGCCATGGCTACCAATTGTCCTCACTGATGATGGCCAAGCTGCAAGACTAGACTTCTTATTATCCGAGCGATGATGATCTGCCCATATGAATAGTAGCGATCAGAATAAAATGACCCAAGGGCCTGTGTGTCATCTACTAAACGAATCTTGTTAAGTAAAAGCCTCCAGCCATTTGCAGCAATGTTGTTAATAGTCTGCTGAGAAATTGCAAACTGTTTATGCTCAAGCACATTCAATGGATTCAGTGGCGATGCAGTAAACAAGTTTATGCCTTGTTACGGTAAGGTGAAGAAACGTTTCCTTCTGCTGGGCAAAAGGGCCACAGCGATATCGGAGAGGATGACACCTGAAAACGGAGAAGATGCAGCGTATTGTGTTTACTGTCGGACATGTAGAGAACACAATGTGAGAACACTATAGGAGAGAACTGTGGCGAGAGTTCAACACATTATGTCACAGGACACCAGGCTGAGACAAAACTCATAAAACATAAGAATAAAACACAAGAATGTGGAAACAGAATGTTTTTTTGTCAAGTGTCTATGCACTACAAGCACTACAAAGATATAATTGTCCCTTTTTTGGACTGAGAATGTTTGTCTGTGCCTGTTGCTTCCACGTAATCACATGTTTCTGGGTCAACATTTCACAAAAACGCATCAGCGACTGTCCCTCCCTGAGCATATGAGGACCTACTGCCTTCAGGCGTGGAAGTACCTTACAAATACATTTGTTTGAAATGAGAGTGATGCACCCTCAGTCAATAATGCGGAGGGGACAGAAACATCCTGACACGTTTTCTCTTGGTCATTTAGAGATGCTGTATGTTACATGGGCATCAAGATAAAGCAATATGCAGCCTGCAACGTTATTGTCCCCCCACTTCCTTTTCAATCAGGCCCCACTATGTACTGCAACAGTTGAAGCTCCGCAACACGAGGCCAAGTGTTCAAATAATGTGCAGTGTTTTCAAATTGAATTGGTTTGAGGGCACACCATAACCACATGGACTCTTTTTGATTTGAAATTGTATTGACCACCCCATTGGGACTGGGCTCCATCCTCAGACCATTTCTCTTTTGACTGTATCTCTGTTCTGTTAGTCGCCTATTTCATGGTCTTTCCTTCCACAGCAACACTGTCTGTTTTCAACACTAGACTTTCTTCCTGTGTTCCAAAAGTGAAAACCAAATTTGCATTCTTGATCAAATATGGTCAGTTTTGGAAAAAAAATAAATAAATAAAATAAGAAAATGAAACGAATACACAGCCTTTGTTCCAAAATGGAACAGAAGCCACTGTCTGTGCTGCAGATCACTAGGTCGAGGGTGTGTGTACCTGTGTTTGGGTCTCACTTTCAGTCTAGTGGTGGCAGCAGCACAAGATAACGCATATCAGTGATCTGTGATAGTTCTGAGGAGGCTCAGTTTTCAGCTAATCCAGCTCTCTTATTGTGTTACGCTGAATTAGCACGACAGTTAATCACAGAGAATGGAACCGACTGACACACTGACACACATGCATCTACCTCCACACACGGTGCCAAGCAACAGCCGAGGTTAACAAGGATATACATGGTGATTAAAAAGGGTGCCGCACTTTATGAAGACAATTTTGATAAAACAATGTGTTGTCTTCAAACCTTCCACCATCTGTAGTCACCAGCAAACTCTTTCAAATGCAGGGACGCACCATCAGGCTGCAGAGTGCAACAGGAAGCGCTACAGCACAGTGGATAAAGAAGGCTGTTTAGGAAGGAATCTGCAGAGGAGGTGGTGGACAGAAGGAGCAAAGACAAAGTGGCATCCTGTACAGGACAGGGAGGGGACATACTAGGTACATGATAACATGCGAGGTGAGGAATTACGTCAACTAAACCTTGAGGGAAGCAAAATAATTACTATGAAAATAAAGGAATATGGAAAGCCAATATTATGATAAAAGAACTACAAGAGATACATTTTTAAATGCTGTTCAATTGTAGTCTTTATTTGAAAGCCTAAAAGCTGAAGCACAGCACAACATTAAACAACGCTAAGTAGCGTCACATGTGCCGCCATAGCAAGAGCAGCGCTTACGTTCACATCAAAATAAACAATGTCAGAGAAAACACGAGGAGTGCTCATGCTTGGACTGATGAGGAAGTGAGACTTTGGCTACGAGAGATTTTCAGTTGTGTAACTACAGGACTTTACAAGCTCCTGCTCCGTGTCACTTTCATACATCGACTGCAGCACATCGGCGGCCGCATGATAACAAGGTCTGCTACAAACATTCTTACTGCTGATTATTGGGTTTAATTTAGCAGTAAAAGAGAGAAAGGGAGACGTTCCTTCTGCAACACACACACGTTCCTTCTGCAACACACACTGCTAATGTGGAGACTTAAAAACAACCAGATTACTGAGCAGAAACATAGCAGAAACAATACGTGGACTAGTGTCTGTATGAGCTAGCGCTGTACAAAATATTACATACAAGGCTCCAAGAAATGTCTTGTCAAGTTTTCTGGTTCTTAAGACGGTTCCCTACTATAGTAAAGCTGGCCACAAAACTGGACACAATGAACTAGACTACTAGAAGGTAGTACGGAAAGAGGTTTTTACCCAATATTGTCCCACATTTTCTCTAAAAACAAAATTAGATGCCCCTTTTCACATTTGAAATAGCATTGATATTATTAATAGACAAAGCGTAATAGCAGCCTGGTTAGCTGTGTTTCCCGTACTATTTAACAGAGGTGTGATCACAAAGTTTTGTTGTTAAAAATGAAATTCATCTTAGATAAGAACAAAGCAAGTGACTTGCATGATTCAATAAGAGATGTATCGAACAAAAAAAAGCCCTCATTCTGACTCGGGGTCAGAGGGACAGACAATAATTCCAGGAAAATCTGATTTAATATGAAGAGGAAACGTCCTCGCATGTCCACAGCATTCACATGTAGTCTAGTCACGACACATCAATTTCAACCATTTCTCCATCTCTGAAAAGAGCATTTGCAATGTTCTGACCCCTGAACCAGGTTTCCATGGAGACACCTAGTTTCCTTACCCACTCAGTCCTGGGAACAATGGGCCGAGGTAATCACAGCATCACATGAAGCTGCTAAACATCTTTTTGTGCAGAAATGATTGGAAAGATTGAGGACAGTTAAACAGAAAATTGGAGACAGGATGAGAGGGGAAAAACGAGAGTGGACAAAGGGACAAAACATCACAGATGATGAAAAGGTTTTCTGTTCCACTGCCCCAATAAACTCCAGTGTTCTGTGTGTGTGTCCTCTTCACAACAATGCCTTACTCTTAATTATTAAATGGAATATAATGAAGCGCTTTATAGGCCACGGAAAACAGTGTTAGAATCTCTTTGTCACCGTCATGAACAAATCAGCCGACCACTAAGATCTGTTTTCCTACTGTTCCAAGTCATTTGAGTATCTCGCCTGGTCACACCATCAAAAGAGACATACTCCCACGATAAGAATTTACATTTCACAAATGAATTAAACAGTGCAGATGATTATGAGCGTTGTCATTTAAATTACCTCACACACTTCACTATGCAAATTGTGGCGTTTCTTTCTCCAACACGCCTCTCGTGGTTGGAACAAGGAAATATCTGCTTGAAGAAAGACACGCTTCGTGTAGACCTGCAGGTTTACAATGTGAAAAAGCAGCTGTTACAGGATGGACTGAGCACTCTGGCTTAGGAACATCCACACGCTGATGTGGCCAATGGACCCGTTGCAAAAAAGGCTGCGAGGAATTTCATACTTCACTCCATATTACCTGAGAAACACACGACAGTATGGCATTAGTGAGTTGTGATTGTGACGTCATGTGTTGCCGCGTATGTCGAGCTGCTGGAGCAGATTGGATTTCTCATCTATTGACTCAACTATAACAGGTTTAGTCAGTGGCCTCGGTGTTCGAGCACATAAAAGTGTTTCTCCCAGCTGGTGTGATGTGTGCTCCGGGTGCAGCTGCTCCGCCTGCTAATTTGCCAATTATCATACATGTCTATTTTGGCGGCCTCCTGGTTCGCCAATTACACATACACTTGCTCTCAAGGTCCTTGGTTAGAAATGTAAGGCTGCTTGTGGTGAAGGCAGCATTTACTGTAAGGTTCCACCCCGGCGAGTATTGTTCTGAACACATAAGAGACGGTGGTGTGAGGACTTCTGGTTAAAAAAAGAAAAAAAAATGTAAAACCCTCAAACAAGGGTTCCCAAATGTACCAGGAAATAAGCAACAAAACACCAGTAATGGGGGGCTTCTGTAGTCACCTCTTCCAGCCCAGCACGACCTTCAGCCATCATGGGTCACGGTGAACGGGAACAGCTGTTCCATTTTCACACAATACAGAACCAGCTGTGTTCAGTTGGTCGGCAGGACAGACGGCACTTTCCCCACAGTTACCTGACTATGAAGCATTACACAACCTCGGTACCTGCTGCACATATGTGTGAACATGGAGAAACCTACTTGTGTATTCAGCTGAAACCCACTTTGAGACACTTGCATGTGTTTATCAGGATGGCAGTGAGAAACTATAGCTATATATGACTATGTCTCTACTGGCAACTTAATACACAATGTTTTATTCAAATAGGTTAAAGGTTAAGGTTATGTTACCTGTATTTTTTTAAACAAAATTTGTTGTGAATATTTGTTGTCCTTGTAAATGTTTCTGAAGAGAAAAATCAAATTTGACTCAGAGCTGGCTGATACATTTTTTTTTTCCATAGAAAACCCTCAGAAGCTCTGTATGCAGCTTTCAAATGTTTAGATTGTGTCAATGAACAGTTATGTTTCACTCTGATATTATAGATTAAGATTAGATTCTACCCATCTTTTTATGAATATTGACTGTAGCGCATATTTTTGAATTTCCATAAACTACCTTCCTTGAATTGATCAACTAATTTTCTATTTTATTTTGTCTAAATTATTTAGAATATTCTATTTTCCTGTTTGCCTCCTCATTGTTTTAAGGTTGTCAACACATTTCAACAAACGATGGTGTACAAACAACATGACGGCACCATTTTATCCTAGGACAATCCCAGTACACAATGTGCCCCTGTTCCTCTCCCCACTCTCTCTCTGTTCTGTGACTCCTCCCACTTCATGGCCTTTCCTGTCACAGCCATGGCTATTAAATTCAACTTTAACCTCTGTGGTCCCTGACAAACATCATCCAGATCAGGTTTTACAAGCTCAAGGCTGACTGACCACAACCAGTCACACACTGCAGCAGTTGAAGGTCTAACAACTGCCATAACAGATGAAGGTTTGGATCAAACTTGTGCTCTGTTCTTGCCATCCACAACATCTCTGGTTGCGGTGTGACTCGGTGTGACAAAGGAGACCATGAAGAGGACTGGTGTGACCAGGGAGGGTGGCCATAGTAGGCTGATGAGGACAAGACTGATTTGCTGTGGCAAGAATCGGGCTGTGCAAAAAAACTAAAATATTTTCGAGAAGTTCTGTTATGGTAGATGAAGAGTTGGTCAAAATCACTATCAACCCAGAGATGTGCGACTCTTTGTCTGTATTAGTGTGGCCCTCGTGAGGTCAGAGCAGAACAGCACAGCGAAGAAACTACTTGTTTCTTGGTTCCTTACTTTCTCCATTCATTGTAACACACTCTTGTGTCTTTCTATCAAATTATTCTCTTACTAAACAAAATAAAATAACTTTATTACAATTTTACCTACAGTCCTGTTATAGTGATAATCACCTGTTAAAATGTATTCAAACATGAATTGTTTATATTTAAAATCATCAAACAAAATTAAATAACATGAAACATGAAATAAAACATACTTAAAGCATAAAACGTCATGGCATAAACTCACTAAATAATCGTAACGTTTGGAAATGTAATTTCCCTTTACATCCTGTTGGCTGGTATTTAACTTACGAATGCTCATAAACGTGAATTTTAAAACGTGTATGTATAAATTTCCAAAAATAAATAAACGACTGTCTTTTAACAGTGGACTCGTGTTGGTCCGGAATTGTATCTTTCATCGAAGAGTTCCCTCTGCTGTTCTATATGAGTATTGCAACAAGGTTTGTAATTTGCATTTCGATCACTTGTTTTCTTCTTTTGTTTTTGCTTGTTTCATGTTTATCGATGGTAAAAGGACACTGGCCTCGGCTTTAATTGTGCTGAAAGTCTCGTTGTAATCAGGTGCTTCAAGTCTGAGTTATGAATCATCTATATATATTTCATTCTTTCCATCTATGACTCAAGTTGTGTAACTTGTCAGGCCTTTCAGGCTTTGATATTGCCTCCTCCCAAGAGGTTTGTCAGCTCTAGATGTTTTTATGTCATTAAGCAAGGTGTGAAAACATTAACACGCCAGGTGTTTAATCAAATAACACCACCTCTTTGTGAGGCCTGTGTCTCAGCCCAGACTTTGCACGTAGCAAAAGTCTCACCATTAACTTTAAGTCTTTTTTTCTCCTCACATCTTGCTCTTGGAGTTTCACAGTGTGTTTAAATGAAACAAACTTGTGACTCAGTTCTCCTTTGTTTGCCATCAACTACATTCTTCCTCACTCACCAGTTTAAAATCCATGTCTATCTTTTCCACTTTGCCTGCACCAGTTTATTTGTATTGTTTACCTCTTTAGTTTAAAAACCATCAGTGGTGAAGTCACTGGTTCAACTACATTCTACCTCACTCACCAGCCAAATCCATCTCTATCTTCTCTACTTTGGCCTCACTAGTTTATCTGTGTCGTTTACCTCTTCAGTTTGAAAACCATCAGTGGTGAAGTCACTGGTCTTGCATCTTGTCGATGATGTGTTGTTCTGCTTGTTGACAGATTGGGGAGAAACAAATCTGTGTGATATTTTGAGCACCGATTTCATACGGTGAAGATAATCCCGATAATCCACGGCGTGTAGGCGGGAGTTTGCATATCATATCCATATGTTAACGTCTTCATTTTGATCATTTTGTGGTTGCTGCATTCAGAGCAGAAGAGATTAAATGGTGGATGAGAGGAATTATTTCTCCTCTGGATTTGCACAGGACGCATCTGTGGAGCAGGAAGTCAAATCAAGGAGAGTACCTTTTGGCTCGGTTTCAGTCCCTTCATTAATCTGATTCACTGCGATGAGTGTGCGTGTGTGTGTGTGTGCAGGAGTGAAGGACAGAGTGGCACTTCAAGATGAATGGGACGACACACTCTCACAGATGTAAAGGTTGGAGGCCCCTGTGATCCCTCTTTCCTCTGTGGCGTGGACAGAGGGTTTCAGGCCCATAAACCATGTGTGGAGCTGACGCCATCTTCCACCGCTGCACATGGACGTAAACATGGAGAGAAGAGGGACAGAAAGAGTGTCATTACTTCACTGTGTGTGGCTCGACTTAGTTTGGGCTAATGATGTTAGCATGTTGTCTTTGAAACAAACTGAAATTCAATTGTAATGTCCCAGTTATTTAGAAGTTCCAATCCTCAGGCTTAACCTTGGGGGGACCGGTAAAGCTACCCACAATAAACTGTGTTTAAAAAATAAAAAAATAAAATAAAAATTCAATTAACTTACTGTACTTTACAGTTTATTTGCAAAGCATCGTTTAATTTTATTCCGAAATGAATTCTATTTTTTTATTACAGCACTTTCACCTAACAATCAAGTATTGTAAGAAATCTATAAGCCAAAATAAAACGAGGGATATTATTTATTACGTAGTCATAGCATCTGTTTCTAACGTGTCGTGGCAAACAGCGTCCTCTACCGCACAAATAAGGTAACAATAGTTGCAGTCAATTGTGCATTTCGAGAGAAAAGAATGACAAAATAAATATTCAATAAACAATGACCAGTGAAGCTCAGCCATCAAATACCTAATATTTGCCAGGTATGAGTCTTATATCATACAACTGGAGTTACGAAGGCACCATGCAGAACCTGTCATGTGATGTGGTTTTCTTCACCTGTTTAAACATATAAAATGTTGTGGAATTAGTCATGGTAATAATACAACGGTATGCTGATTAAAATATGATTCTATAATTACCTGCGACATCTACATCTGAATAGAATATTACCCCAAATGTATGACATTTGGAGTTGTAATTGTGTTTTTATTTGAGCTTTGGAGATTGAGTTGGCCACTCAGTATGACATTTATTGTAATAATGGTCTCCTCCAGTTACAATTTACTCAACATTGAGGGATTAAATTAAATTTCAAAGCCGGGCTGATGTAAACTATGAGAGAAAGAAGAATTGCAGTCATATTTTTCTGGTCAATTCAAATATTGATTAGATGTCTGTGGGTTCTTCACACTGACTGACGCATTCTGGATGGGAGTTGAAAATCATAGAGAATGAAGTAAAGCAGAGATTCATAAAAGTGGTACAGGAGGACATGAAGAGGAGAGGTGTGAGGAGACTTGATGATCAAGATAGGTTCATGTGGGAGAGATTGACTTGAAAAATTGGTCCTGACAAAACAACCACAGGGCCCCCTTTGTCAAAATGCATAAAATTTAAAAAAGACTTATTTTCAAAACTCAAAAAATGACATCCTTGGACTATGTGAACATCAATGAAATGCAGAAGTCGGATTTTGACTTTGTGACTTATTTATTTTTTATTTTATTTTTTTTAATTGGTCCTGACACCATGACACCAGGGCCCTGACTCAAAAAATGACTTGGTGTGCTAGTGAGCAGATCTCCATGTGGTCAGTGAAGATGCATGTGAGCAGGAGTGGTGTGCAGATCCCGAACTTATTTTCCGTCATATGATGAGCCATTGTGTTTCATATATTGACTCAGAAACCACGAAAAAGACCACAAGGATCCAAGTGTGGAGGTGAATGTCGCAGTGGTTTATTAGAATACGAAACATGAGACAGAGCAAAGTCTCCATGCGGAGTGAAGGGCAGCTCAGGACGAGGAGGAGAGTGGAGAACAACTGCTGGACAGAGTGTGTCCAGATTTGTCAGGTGCAGTTGTCATCATGGTGCATGCACGTGTTGCTTCTGCGTGACGACGGATGGACACAAGCACACACACTTGCATGTACTGTACAAATTCACACTTGGCTACTTCTGTACACACACAGAGGCCGTGTCGTCATGCAGCTACCGGACTTAAATTACATGTAAGCATCGAGGTTATGTACACGGAGTGGTGTGGTGGTCTTGGAGTCTTTCACAGTCGCAGGAGAAAAATAGAACCTCTTCAGTCTTGTGAGTTCTTGTTTCCTCGCCGCTGCAACACACAAGTGCCGCAGGCTTCATTGTCTCTGTCAATAAAATCATCGTGATAGTCGTCGGGCGTCGTCTTCACCAGAAAACTGAAATACAATAATATTCCACAGAACTTCAAACCAAACATCTACCACAGAAACAAAGCATAGGAAAGAAACGTGACGATCGGTCTCGACTAGATACATCTACGACTACAAAAAAGGCTGATGTCATTTCACGCATGAAGTTTGTGCTTTTCCTCTCATGTGTTGGCTTGGTCAGGGGGGAGGAGGAGTTGCAGGATCAGCGCACAGGTTGATTTTTTTTTTTTATGTGCAGTCATGCACTTTCCAGGACATCGAGGACACACTGTGGGCAGTTTTGGAAGGAGGGTTAAAGCGCATCACTGTAGCACATAACACAAACAACCCCAACACATAAAGGCTCTTCATCTCACACGCACAGACAGACTGGGTCACTGCGGCGGGAACTTTTGGTGTCTAAGTGCCTGGCAAAGAATAAAGATGTGTCAAGCTGAGGCTCTTGGGGTGACTGCTGCTGCATCGAACAATGAAACAACCCAAACATTTGCCGCACGAGCGACTTTGAAAAATGTCTGAAAAACCCATTTAGAATTTCAAGCGGAATAAAGTGAAGCGCTTCTGGTCGCCTGCTGATGAAATTAACTTGAAATAAAAGGGAAAGTAGCGGAGTGAGGGAGGAGCCTCATGGCTCCATCAAACCGCCTGAGATGTCCGCTCTTCATTTGGATACAGTCGTGTTATTGTGGCGTGGTGGGGAGTAAAACAGCGCCCCCGCCCCTCGTGTGTCTACTGTAATCTTCTCAGGGGCTCATCAGGCCATTAGAGGGGCCGCGAATGTGCTTTAGCTAATCAAGCATGTTTAGTGAAACACCGGAGGAGATGCAGAACCAGGACACGGCTGGCTGCTCGTGGCTGACAGTGAGGACTGATCCACACACACACACACACACCGAGATAGAGACGTGGAGAGATAAAGAGAGACAGAAATGAGGGTCGGTGCCAGGCTGTGGGCTCCTGAATTCTAATGACCTGTTTCCATGTTGTGAAGTAGACAGTGTCATGTCGGCCTGCTTGACCTTCGCCCGACCTCTTTGACTGGCTGCTAGATTTGTTCCTCACAGCAATATTGGGTTGAAATGTCTTCAGAATGCAAGGCTTTTTTTCCCTCATCGCTTCAACTTCAACTTTTAGAATGACTTGACATGCATTTATTCCCTGAATCAACAACCATGTTGTCACACGGCTTAAAACACCAGAATTTCCCCAGCATTACAGCAACTCCTTCTAGATTTTATAACTCTTCCTAACAGGAGTGAGTTTAAACAAACGCACTATGTTGTCAAGTGAGACATATTTTAGTCTCGTACAGTAAAAAAATAAAGCTATTTTGACTGCTCCTTTCAATGCAGCCTTCGGTGGAACCAACAGCCCGGTGCAAACCCTGTCTCACATCACTATCAATATCAGAAGAGCCCAACTGTGGAACAAGACAGAATCTTGGCAACAAACGGTCTTCCATCTCTGACTGAAAAGTCACAGCGCTCAATAATGTGGCTGGTTCGGGGTCCAAATGATGGGTGTTTCCCGTGACCTGGCAGAAACCTGCCGTAGCTCTGTACAGTGTGATCGGTCACACAGGACTATGAAGTAGCAGGACTGAGAAGTGGGCTGAGAAATCCTCGTCTAAAAGTCAGGTATCTGAGCTCATCTTCAGTATATATGCAAAACAAAATGCTTTGAAACACATGATGGGGAATGCCACTTATTTTTGTTCTCCTGGAACAACAAACAAATTGGCCCCTTGCTGTCCAAGGAGATCCTATACATCAAGAGGGAAGAATAAAAGCAACATGGATGTTGCAAAAAGGGGGCGCGAGGGGTGGGAAGATCAAAGCATCTTTTTCAGCCTCAGTGGAGTAACAAAATCACTGACAACAAATCAAAGCAGCGGACATAGGAGGAGGGCGGGGCCACAAACTAAAAGCATGAGCTGAAGCTATCTCCAGATCAACGGTGAATCAAGAACGAAGGGAGTGAAAGACATCAAACGATGCAGAGTGAAATTCAAGTAGATGGGTTTGTTTACTGTACCCCCTCTTTTGTTAGGAGACATTCAGAGGTACAGGAAGGCAGTGGAACCTCCAGGGAACATCACCATGACGGTGTTAGGAGAGTCTCCATGAACTTGCTGAAGTAGCTTTGAAGATCATGATGAAGTTACATAACGACATTCCTACTCTGGCTGAGGAACATCTCGGCAATCCCTCAACGGAAGCTGACGCTGATGAAGTTGGTGGCAGAGGGTGCAATTTTGTTACACACGTTGGCAAATAAATGTTTAAACTTGGTTGGGCCTCCAAGATGCAAGTATAAGGATGGAATGTTTGATATTAATGACATCAAATTAAATATTTACCCTACAGACACCATGTTATTTGCGGTGACAAAACTATTTTCTGATTATTCTGACGGCACATGAACTCACCATATACAAAAAATACTTTTCACATCACTATACTGATTTCCAAAATATATCATTTACTTTGAGAACTGCCTCCTGGTGTGAACAGCCTGGCGCTGGCTGGTTGGGAAAAGGGCGGCCCGGTCGGCGTGTCTCACACGACGGACACATTTACTGACACACTCATTGATATTCCGCGAGGCAGAGGTGCAAGACTCGGTCGCTGACTCATAACGGGTTTTTGTGGCTGCTCTTTCCTCCTGCTTTTGTCGCACAAAGGAGCTCAGTGTTGTGGAAGAGGCTGAATGCAGCTCCCAAGCGGCCGAGCCTCCTCGCCAGACAGCCGCAGCTCACATTCCCTCCTTCAAATGGACTTGGGAGCCTGGGGAGGCTACAGGTCAGGTCAGTCCGAGCGAGGAGGAGATGGAGGAGAGAATGGTGGGAGGATACTCTTCCTTACTTCACACAGAGGCCTGTCCAGCTCTCTTTTACAAAACTGTATCTATAAAATATCTTTATCTTTTTACATTTCCCATTTATTGCTCTATCGCTTCACTCAACTCTGAGGTTCATCTCCTGAAAGAGACAATGAAACCATCCATTTGTCTCTTTTTGATTGTTCAAAAAGGAAGGAGAAGCCATTACACAGTTATACTTAACAGTAAAGACAGGACACTTGGGGTTGTTGTTGCACACGTCCACACACACACACACACATACACACAATCTCACACAGTTGCTGCCGGCTGGCACAGCTACAAGTCTTGTCAAAGTTGAGCTCCAAAGTCAAGCGTACTCTTCTCTGCTAGCTGCCACAAGGCAGGAAAGAAAAACAAACGCAGACATCTCGAAGAAGTGTCAAGCGGTGGAGGACAGAGTGGAGAGATATCGTCCACATTTGGCAATGCACCCACCTCCTTTGGGACCACACTGTTAAGCTTATAGTTCCCCACACACCCAGCTGGTCAAAGAGTCCGAGGTGAGGAATGGACACATAGTGAGGGTCCCCACTTGTTGACCTCTGAACATTGAATGATGGAAAGTGGTCCAAGGAAGTGGGCTTAAGTGGTCCGATTAGGTTTCCAAAAAGGCTGTCTCCTCACTGGCCACTAGGGTTGCGCTCGGCCATGTTCTTGACCAGAAGGTGGCTGAAGTCAGAGAGTTCTCCGAGGCCCCGAGGTCCGTGCGTGTCCGGCCTAATGAGGCCCTGGCGGTGGGCGTGGTAGGACACGCCATTGTTGCTGTTGTAGTTGAGTGCCTCATGACTCCAGCGTGGTTCCCCATAGTCCATGTGGGGAGTGGGAGCAGAGACCACCCTCCGCCGGTCAGGGGAGTCCTGTGGCGTCACAGGGTAGATGTACTCGCCCGCTGAGTTTCTCACTGTACCCGAAGGTCGGCTGCTACCGTGCTCCCCTCTCTGAGTGGCCAGGATCAGGTAGCGCTGCCGCTCCGTGTGTGGCGGCAGAATGACCTCACCAGGGTCATCAATACGAACCATCCCCCCGCCCCCTCCGCCTCCGTGCAGGTATTTAGAGCTCAGGTAGATGACCGAGTTGTTGGCGCAGGGCGATCCCACCGCTGTCAGGAAGGTTTGGGTGTTGTCCCAGTCAGCATCCGGCAGACGGATGATCCGTTTCTGCTGCAGCGGCGTCTGCTCCGGAGTCGGTAGCAGGCCGGGGTCCATCTCTCCTTTAGGCCAGCCGTTCGCCGTGACGAAGGGGTTATCCGCCAGCGACCGGCGTCGATCTCCGCCGCTGGTTCTTGTTACGCTCATTACTGACCCGCTGTGGCTGTGACCCAACATGCTCTGCTCCCTGTCATTTTTACGTCGTGCACCGCCGGCTCCGGCTCCCCTGGTGTGGCGGCGGCGGTGACTCATGATCCAGCACACGATGAGGCCAGAGAGGACGGCTCCTGTCGCAAACGCTGACACAGCAGAGACCACGAGCAGGTTCACAGACACCAGGCCGTCGGGCTCGTCGATAAAACTCTCCTGAAGGAAAACGCCTGCACACAGAAGAGAGAAAGAGTCAGTCACACAAACATGACCAACTCCACTGCACCTCCAGGAAATATCAGGCAAGCGGGACTGTCCGCACGCTCCCGCGCCAGAGGGGCTCTAGTTACTCTCCATTAGTTAAAGTGGATGGTGATTTTAATTGAGGTAATAACCGTCTTCCTGACTGAGAATAGCACCTGACCCAACATGTTTGTGGCACCTGTAACAACTTTGATCGTAAACTTGCAGATTCTGCACCATTGGAGAATAAGGCTGTGTCCCTTTTCTCCACCTAACACTAGTACTTGGTCTGGCGCGCCCTCCACTATGAAGTGCCAACCGACAACCAAGTGAAGCGATTGACGTCCCTAAGAATTGGGATAGCACTTCATGACGTCACACGTAAAGACAACGTGCCAATGGCTGCCGTGCTGTGTTTTGTTTCCTGTATATCGAGTGTTGGAGACGTTATGTAAATGCCAGCTCCAACGTATTTGCAAACTCTTGCATCAACACTGACAATCTCACTTGGTTTGGTGAACCAATGGAGAAAAAATGGGTTGGGCTATCACCGCAACATAACGGCGAAGCCGGCTTCGCTGTTATGTTGCGGCGATAGCCTGGATGCTAGCTGACTGTTGTTTGTAAAGAAGAAATAAAAACATACTGTTGTACGTACATGTTGTATTGTTCATTGTTCTCGTGTGAGACCAGAGAAAGTAAACAAACGGACGACTAGTCCTACAATGTCCCTGTTGTCTTGCCCAACATAGTTTAAAAAAAAAAAATACTTTGGTATCCTGGAAATCTATCCACACTTCATATTCCCACTTTGTTTCAAGTCAGCTGCGGAGCTCCCTCAGTTTGAAGGGATCATTTCAAGTGGTGAGCGACGAGTGCCCTCGGTCTTAGGAGTACTGGGACACACTACACTTACACGTGAACACACAAAACTGAGTGTTGGGGCCGAAAAGGAGTGTCAGGGTGAGAAATCGGTCACAGCCAAACTCTGGCGCTTGTTACATCACTGACTTTGTCTTGGACGAATCTCAAAAATCCGAGCTGTGAACACAAACCAAGCTGGACCTGAGTCCTCCTGGAGACACAACACCATGCATCAACACACATAAAAATGTGGGCTGCAATGTGGTCCCCTGATATCAGCTACATTTATACAATGGGGTCGGTCAGTGTGTCTTAGGTGTAGCTAGGTTTTGTTTTTGTTAATGTGCAGCTTGTTTTCAGTTGATAAAAATACAAACCAAAACATATGTAGCTATAAAGGAAATACATCGAGCTGTACAGTTTCTATGAGCAAGGTTGGGTGTCATGGTGCTCAGCCTGACTCAGAGATGAAAATGTTAATGAATTATTGAATACATGAAATCAGTCAAACACAGCCTCAGTCGCTATGGATCAATTAAAAAAGAAACGTGTGGAAGAGAAGTTGAGACCTCCAGGGAACAACACGAGAACGGTCCAACAAAACAGATTGCAGAAGAGCGGATGAAGCGCTGAGGCAAGAAGAAAAAGAAAGTGGCCTCAAGCGGAGTTGAACACGAGGGGCCTTAGACAAACACACTAATATGAGTTAAATTATGACACAGATAGCGGAGGATGGGAGGACTTTTTCCCAGACCAGGACAGAGAAGTAAATCTCTACTAAAGAAAATAAATGGATGTCATGACTAGACTTTCTGAGTCGCAACTCAACAGCAGCAGAACAGATGAAAACAGTGGGAAGATTGAAAACACCACAAGAGAGACAAACCATTATTGTTATTGTTTGACAAGTCATTTTTAATGCGCACACATGGTTGTGGTGTGAATGAGAGTGACTGGTGGGTAATTACTGTGGCCAGTGGCTTCTACTTCCCTGCCATCAAGTGTGAGAGAGTGAGGAATCACACTAACTACTGTTCGAGTGAGTTCACTCAGAAAGGCTGCACACAAATTACACTTCTACCAAAAGCACAATCCATTCACATTTAAAGTTGAACTTCTTGGCTTGGGCACACGGCGCAGATGGAGCGCAATTATGCTTGTTTATTTTGGTTTTTGCCAAATAGTAAAATTGAAAAAGTAAAGTCCTTGCCTGCGACATTTTTGTGAAACTATACTGTCTTCGATGTGGCAGCTGTTTGGTTTTCAAGTACCATGACGTTCGGATTGCAAGCTGCTACTTTTTTCAGTGTGGCTGATATATGAATTTCCACAGATTAAAGAGCATCATGCTGCCAAAATATTGATCCTCCTCACATCAAACTGCAGCGCCATGGCACCCGCGGTTTATAGACCGGTGCACCTTATGTGTGAACAAGATCTATTTAATGGGTGCGGCTAATATTCCGGTGCACTCTATAGTCTGCAATTGACGATAGACTTTTAGTTATCTGTGCCCCACCCCAACTCCCCCGTGTTAAACTTTTGATCAGTGTTATGGCACTTCTTCATCGTTCATTACTTTATCTTGAACTCTAGTCGACCTCCATCTCAGTTGTTTCAAGGATCCTCAGCATTCCAGTCCAGTGTGTCCATCGACATCATTCGGGCACTAACCACCTGGCTTTGTTGGTCAATCAATGTCCTGTTCAGGCCTCATTGACACTGTCCCGCGCCCAATAGGCTGTGATGCATGTGAGCACAAGCTTCGGCCCGTCAGTGCTGTGATAACCAGTTCATTGATTCAAACTAGCAGGTCAGATCGACAGAAGTGAACTGCTTGATCGTAACATGCGACATACCATTAGTAAGGTAAGGCCTCATATTTCTGCTTGAAATTGCCATTAAAACCAGAGAGGGTGGCTCAGGAAATTTCCATTCTTCAAGAACATAATCCAGATATAAGCACATCACTGCAAGAGGTTTTTCTAATTTGGCTAAGTAAGCTTAGTACGGGACCTTATACTGTAGGATAGATTAGCCACTTTCTCAATTCTTCTGAGCCAGTCCATGAATTAAGCCTTCCCTTTTCCCAACATAATGCTAACCTATCCCAAAATAAAGCCTGGCCTTGTGCCCAAAAGATAAGTGGGATAATCCTCGGCATAATCCGCTCTCCCAATCGTTATTCACCCCAGATAGAAGAGAACTCCGCAGTTGACATAACACTTACTGCATACATTTCCACGTTTTTCGGTATCAAAGCGAGGTTGTCAAACTTCAAGTCGGCGGGTACACACAAAGCAATAAAAAAAAACATATCGTACGGCAACAATACGCAATTTGAAACAAACTTATATTGATTTTTTCATGTCGATCACCTTCTGCTAGCTCTGTTCCCAAGCCAGTTTGTGGCCAGAGTTCCCTCTCGATCTTAACGTCTCCATAATGATAACAAATCCAAAACGTCTTCAAACTTGACACTCGACCCCATGACCTGTGGGGCTGCAGCTCTCCACACGGCAGATCATGGCGGTCCTTCACTCCCAAGGTGTCAAAAGCTTCATCTAGCAATGATTGCAGCAATTTCCTTTCGTTCTGTCTCCTCACAGACACACAATCATTGTCTCTTCTTCTGAGGCTCATTGTGCTGTGTTTATATTGAATCTGGCATTTGCTCAGCAGGAATTCTTGCCTTCCAGGGCTGATCGGAACGATCTGTTGGCCTCTTTGTTGCAGCTGCGTAAACACCATTTTGTCTGTTGTATTATTGCCAAATTCAGTTTGGACTGAAAGCCACTTTGAGTTACTTCATTACTGGACTTATTTGAAGAGAGTGTGTTGTTCCGCTGCACCGTTGAGGGAAGGCACATTTGAGCCCAGAAACAAAACACGCAGCCCAAAATGGTCGAAAATCTAGTTATGACTGAAAACCCATTTCCTCGATGACTTCATGCACGTAAACAACCCCTCATCTGCAAGTTAACGAAAAGGATGGAAACCACAAACCTCCACACATCTGGAAGAGGTTCCGTTCCACCCAGCTGCATAGGTTTTAGGTAATTCAAAAGGTTTTACTCATCTGTGGTCCAGCGCTGCCATGTGGCACCACAGATTAAATACTGCATGGAGCAATAATACAGCTGTCATCTCCGAGCAGACGCATGATGTGTGTGTGTTTGTACAGATGTTTCCACTGCTCAACAACCACAGATGGACTTCTCCAAGTAACAAATGAGTCAACACTTAATATTTTCTTACTTAAGCGCACTTGTTTGTCTTTTTCTGATGTTCAGGTCTCACCATCAGAGGAATCCCCTTCCAACGCTCCGCTGAGTGACGACAGTAGCCGCAGCAGCTCGCACACACTTTCTTGTTCCCTACCAATACTTTTCACTTATTAAAGCTTAATTGAAGCCAACTGGCCTCTCTGAGCAACACTGAGCCGCTTGTCCCGCAGCTTCTATCTCCAATTATGGGACCCCAGGATGAGTGGAGAAGAAAATGAAAGAAGTGAGGAGAGATGGGGATATGAAACAAGAGAAGCGGAAAAGTGGAAAATAGAGTGGAAGAATCTCAACCGCACGGTTTCTTTTCCAAGAAGGAAATAACCCATTCAAAGTTTGTATGAAGGGTTACTGCTACAAGATTAGTCAAGAAAGGAAAATGACAGTGGTGCTGAAGATTCCATCCTTCCTCACCTTTTGATATCATCGCTGGGAAGAATGGTCAGCATGTGTGGAGGTGTCCTTGGAAACAAATCAGGGATGGGCATTTCATTTATCCAAGAGTCCATACTAACAACTGGAATGCCAGTTGACAGCCAGGAATTACACAACATCCAGTGAAAACAAAGGGTCATTTTTAAAAGACAAAACCATTGTTGAGTGAATCCATTTTGGCACTGTGCAACTGGGGGGTAATGTAAGGGCTGTCATGGGCTGTGTGCAGTCACTGTGCACAGGAGGGTTGGACCATGAGTGATCAGAGAACTCACAAAAATGGGAGCACAAATGTCTTCATATATATCTCCAAGAGTGTGGGGAGTTTCCAGGTCACTTCCTGGGCTGCATTAAGATCTGTGTTTCTATGTTTATCTTAAACAGTGGTCCCACTCCATGACGTATTTGTAACAGGGCCATACAAAAAAAATCACCCTCTTGACATGTCAATCGTAATATTTTACTCAAAAAATAAACTTGTGAAAATGAGTAAAAAACAAGAGTACTCAAGAGAACTTCTTTGCAAAGGGAAGAGGTCAATTGAGGAGCTGTAAGTGGACCCAAGATAAAACAAAGTAGTACTCCAAATATGGGTTTTATCGCTACTGGTGACTCTCAAGTCCTCCGATGTGTCAACAAACAAGGCAAGGAAGCCATCAAAACGGCATAAAAGGAACCGTATCTTTCGTGCAGGTTACATTCGTCTGTACTGTATGTCATTTATCTGCCACGCCTCATAGGCCGATCCATGAAAATGTCCACATAAACATGGTCTTTGGCGCAACAAAGGCCAGGGATCCCTGATCTAAAACACAGCGACCTCCTCTGAATACCTGCTTCAATTGCTGCTTACATTAAAATAGTTTTGTTAAACTGAGTTGATCACCAAGGGGACGAAGGACACTTGCCATGACCTTTTATGATTTATGGCAAGGGCTGCACTCAGCATGAATATTTTTGGGAGAGAAGAAAGCAAAGACAACAATATTGGAGGAATCCAGGTAAAGAAATGAGACCAGAGTCTAAGTCCAGAACTTGTTTTCAGTGTTCTTTAAGGTTAAAGACTTTCCATGGAGTCATTTTGGGTTGTGAAAACGCGGAGTGGTAAGCAGACGAAGCCAACTTTAAATAATGCAGCAGCATGGCTTTGGTCAAACAGGAGACACAAGGATCAATGGTTTGTTTGTGCATTTCAAACTGCTTACTTCACTTTTCTATCTGATTCAAAGTACAAAAAGCTCTCACAGTTTCCTTTGGTGTTCGTTCCCCTTTTCATCCCTCTCTTCTATGTAGCTATTAATTCTCTCTACAGCTCCCACACGCTCCTTTGATCAGCGGAGTTGCTGGAATGATGGCAGTAATGGTTCATAAATTCCAAAGAGCGGCAGGAAAACTTAACTTTCTCAACACAAGGTCAAAGTGGCACCACCGCTTCATTTAATGTCTACTCGACACAGAAATCATCTTTGACTGAATAGCTGAAAGATTTATCTGGATATATATTGTCATCCATCTGTTGATTTTAGCGCTTTTTCCCACTCATGGGAAAGTGGAGTGATTTGACAGAGCTCCGTGTCAGTTGTTAAACAGTTGAGGTTTGCTATGAAATCTGTTGGACAAGTGTGTGTAGTTTATTGGCAGCTTCTAGTAAACTTTGGACTTGTTTTCAATTACAGTAATTGATGGCGCTGGCGGCCCAGTCTCTGAGAAGATAAGAATTCTAGAGGCAAAAGACTGAAACTTGGAGTGTAAATGTGAAAGTTAAAATGCTCCTTTGTGCTTTTTATTATTCGTAAAAAGTCTGTCGCTTCTGTACGCACATGTGCCACCCACACCCACACGCTCGCAGATATAGAGAAGATTTGACCTTCAAAGTTATATTTCACATGACTCTGTGTTGGTTTAGTTTCAACCATTTGCGTGTGGCTCGGTTTGTCAAACCTCTTCATCAAAGGCTGGATGAATGTTTCATAAACACGGGGCATCAAAACAGAACAGAGGGACTTCACCGCATCCCAGTGGACCTGCGCGTGACGGGTAACGACTGCATCAGCATGTAGCCGTGGATCTGAGACACTTTCATCTCCACATCCACAATTCCTCTGCGTGGTGAGGCATTTATGCACCAAGTCACGGTGGGGAAACGTACTGTTGGATGTGTAGAAGTCAAGAGGGGGGACGGGAGAGTGTGTGTGTGTGCGGCTTACCACCTGATGCATCTATGGCCCGGAGATTTGGCTCATTATCAGGCCGTTGCTCGACTCAATGAGAGTTTCGTTCAGAACTTTTTAGAATCACTTTCTGACATACTACATACAACTAAAATTTGACTCTTTTATTTACGTTACTGTTTGGCTCAGTCATTGCGAGGAGTTTTCTGCGACCTGATCAGGTTGGTTTCAGACACGGAAAACGTTCACCGCTGCTCCTTGTAACTCTTTTACTTCAACCCAAGAAGTGCTTTGTTTGAATTCTCCAATTGCATGATTCAGAAAGAATGACAATGAACACTTTCCACATGAAAAACTTGCAAAAACAAAAAACGTCATCCAGTTAATGGCCGCACGAATTTCTACCAAGACACACACACCTTTATTGACAGCTGTCTTACATCACACAAACACTCCTGCTCTGAACGTAAACTACTTTTATGAACCATGACTTGAGTGAATTTAAGCCGTCTTTGTGTTTGAATGTGGAAAAATCCTTTTTTGGACTAAACCTCACTTGTAAAACGAGTTTACTCCTGAGGTGACTGTAAACCATTTATGGTCTTTGACAGCATTTTCCAATCATAGCAGGAACAAATACTGGGAGGTTCAGCTTCAGGTTTGTGCAACACACACACACACACACACACACAAGAAAAACCTTGCCTCAGGAGGGACAATCAAGCGGCTTGTTTTGCTCGCCGCTAATCAATATGTTTAAACATTCATGCTCACCAAACATGTGGACGCAATTAAGATTCTGTAAAAATCCCGAGCTTAAACCATAAATGGACTCCGGTCTTTAACAGGACCTATTAGAGACAGGGCTCAGACTCTTTGTTGGCTCGGAGTCAGGATTCGTCACGACGACTGAAGATTCTCATACCTGCCTGCGTCTACAGCTGAACACACGCGCTTCCTCTCCTCCTGCGGGCAAATGAATTTTTAACAAACTCCACTCTTTCTGCATCCCAACTCTGCAGGGGGCATTCCAGGTGAGTCGGCAGTTGCTCAGGGCTGAAGTGAAGTCATCATCAGAACACACCGACTTCATGCTGCTGCCTTCAGGTCAAAGCCTTCATTTTTTAATTCGCTATAAACGTTCATTTCTCACAAATGCTCCTGTCAAACATGTTCAAAACCTATCCTTGCTCGCACCCCGTTCGCTGGAGCTGCTTTCACAACCCAAAATCTGTTCCCACTTTCAGCTGCATCCAGTCTAAACAAAAAAAAAGCAGTGCCATGGTTTTTGACTGGAAGTGAACAACGCTCCAGGGAGAGTTCATGTAGCTTTATGGCTACATGTAGGAGTTCTTCAACCAGGGGAATGGACTGTTGATTTCATCGCTGGCCTTCCGCAGGAAAGGAAGGTCAGGATGGTGGAAGAGAGAATTTAAGGTCCCAAAATGAGCGAAGAAACGTCACCTTAAAAACTTTAAAATTTAAAGAAATGGAACTAACAGCTCACCAGAGCAGAACATACTGTACTGTATTGCAGAGAAATTGTCTGTTTCTTGAGGAGCAAGACGACATGACTCCTTGACCTCCCTAAAATCAAAAAGCATAGGCCAACAACGATTCTTATTTCCAAACGAATACTCTTTTCTGTCAAATTTCACTATTTGGTTTAAGTTTCACCTTCCTGGGCACATCCTGCAACCGTCAAAGAAAGATGGAAGCTGGAGTTAGGGTTAAAGCCATGGGGTCGCGCAGCTTAAATCATTGTTGTTCTGTCCATCAGTGAGGATAGCGTCACTTGGTATATATAGCACCTCAAATGGTCATGTGTTTCTGTCAACTGCAATGTTACTTATGCTTCAACGTGCATCAAGTTCAAGTCTAGCAAGTCTGACTCGAGTCAAGTCACTAGACTCAGGTCCCCCCACTTATGGTATGGGCTCACACATCAGTAGAGAAGCCGTGTCATCAGTGAGAAGCTTAAAGTCAAGCTAATGACCCACAGCAAAAGTTCAAAATGTTCATAAATACTGTCATTGTTTAAGAGTTTGACAATATCAACAGTTTTTTCCTGTTGATATGTATTTAAAAAATCACTGCATAAACTCTGCAAAAATGACCTCATTCGGTGCTAACGTTTATTATTTTCTCAGAAGCAGTCAGTTGACTCCTCAACAAACACTGAGGTTTGTGTTTCTCTTTCCAAAATCATTTCCACCGTGATCTTTCCAACATCCCATTATCATAGCCTACATCCTGCTATATGGATCTGCGTTCCTTCCTCCCACCAGCCGACAGCACGTGCCAATTTGTTTTTATGTTAACACCCCCAACGCTGGAACATTGGACCAGTTCCCGTAAGAAATTTCAGAAGGTATAACGGAATGATTAAGCCGTCGGGCCTCATGTCGAAGCTGTTCACCATCTGTGTGGGTGATTGAATCCACTGTGGCCCCATTCGTTCGGCCTCCCGTCTGCTCTGTTAATTTACAAGCGTCCTTTAATGAAAAGTCTCTGCTGTGACATGAGCCGAGGCCTCAGAGGAGGAAGACCACATCCTGAGCCCAACAATCACTTCGAATCACAGCGGCTGTCAGCTGACCCGTGTTAAAGAGAGTTCAAGGTGATCGATACAGAGGAAAGACAGTACAAGGACTGAGAGAACAAAAGGCAAAGGGACATAGAGATACCAAGGGAGAGATGTGTAAGGATGCGATGAAGCAGGGGGAGAGAGTGACGCCGGGAGTTAGGGTATCTTACCACAGTCGATTTCTGTCTGACTGACAGACACAAAAACAATCCCGGAGCTCTGAACAAGGAGTCTGGATGTCATGTTGCTCTCACTTGACAACACAACAGTTATTCAGCGAGGACACGCCAATGACCTCAGAGCCACCGGCCACCGGAGTCACCTCCGTTATGATTTTATTTTGAACGGCATAAAGTGTATCCTGGGTTCAGCAGAGATTTATACTGGCCATTCTACTCAGACGAGACAGACCTCTATCATTCTGCCTCTTTTTCAATGGCTCTTTCAAACACATTAGACTGGGGAATATAAACGCACCATTGATAAAGTAATTACTTGCTTATTTACTGCTAATAATCATCAATGACAGTGTTGCTTATTGTGGACTTTGGTGACCGTTCCTGGGCGAAATATTGTCAGGCTTATATCAACATTACGCATGATATTGTGATGAAAATAAGAATAATGTTTGTAGCCCCAAATGAGATCAAAACAACTTGGCCTAAGAGCCATCGATGTATTTAAGCTCCCATAAAATGTTGCTGATGAGAGACCAAAATTTGTTTTTGTCACTGGTTGTCATGAGGAGGTTCATCATGAAGGTAGAGACAACAGAGACATCCAGTCCAGGTGTTTGCAGTGAGAGGAGAAATGGCTGAAGCTATGGGACCTTCGTGACCCAATATGCCAAAAGTACCATATGGGACCATTTCACAAAGGACACATACCTATCACACCACACTGAGCAAATGTGTGTTTACAACAATTTATTTTAATGACTATTCACAACACTACAATCCATCATGTCGACGCCTTTGTCAAACCGTACACGTCACATTCCTGTTGTTTAAGGTCAGTCTAAATATTAGTTGCATCCCCAGACGTCTCCCGTGGGGACACAACTGAGAGATGACAACAAAAGCCAAAGAAGGAACACCTCAACATTACTCCAGAAGAGCAGTCGCTGGATTCTCAAGGGGCAGAAATCTGGTCCTCATTGCTCTGAATGTTGCCTTTGTGACTCAACAACACTGGAGCTGAAGCAAGTGATGGACGTCATTTATATGTTACTCTCTCCTCCACATCTTTACCTTCTGTCACAGACCTGCCATCATTCTCAGTAGCCAGGCTTGAGATACAAGACGTGTAGCTGTGCTACTACAGATGGTATGAATGAGAAACAACCCAGATTTGCTGAATTTGCATATGTTTAACTTCTGATGTAAGGAAGCAGCAAGAATTCCATCAGGCACGGGCAAAACCTTTAGTGTATTTTTGGGGTGATTTAGTTCTATTTACCCAGAACGATCTTGCATCTTCGTCAATTATTCAGAGGGAGGATAATGAGCACTCTGTGTTTACTCCTTTCGGTTCCTGAGCAGAACTTCGCTGTAGCACCTTTGAAGTGCTGAAATCCAGCCGGGTACAGCCCGATGCTCTGTGGAGTGTTTCATCAAAAAAGCAAAGGATGAAAAAATAATCTGAGATCCAAGTCAGCATCGCACTCGTCCTCATCTCCAGCTAAAATCACATCTCAGCAAAGATGGTGGCACATGCTCCACACACCAGTAGATGCAGCCATTTTAGATGGCTGAGGGGTCAGAGGGTGGCTTTTCATCAGAATGTGTGTTTGAGTGTGCATCTGCAGCAAGAGAGACAGAGTTTACAGCCGGCAAGACGACAGATAAAAGAGTCTTTAAAGTGTGCTGTTCAGAATTCCCTTGAAAGTTCTGTCGAGGATGAGCGCCTACTCATCTCTTTCATGGAAAATGCTTCATAACCAACCAAAGCCAGGTCAGACTGCACCGCTCTCTTCCACCTATCAAATATTTCTGCCATCTCGATCAATACAGTATGTGACACATTAGCCACCAGAAAATCACAATTCACTATCATCACTGTCTGATGACCATTGGAGGTGCAATGTTTACTACGTTGAAAAACGTGACACAACTCATCCATGTTTTCTCTTGTGAGAAGATTCCATGGAAGCAAAAATGATCCAGGATGACATGAAAGTAGTTACTGCACAGCAACAGAAGCATGTTGTTTGTCAGTAAATGGAATTGTCATATTCTTAAACAAAGCATTCTGGATGAGATGGCCACAAACAGCCGGAGTTCCTGAATGAAATGAGATATATACAGTAGATAAAAACAAAGATCTGACAATACCATCTAGGAGAGACTGTCTGGAACTCTGAGGAACAGAAACGGCTGAACTGAGAATCATGCCAAAAATGCTTAAAAAAAATGCCAAAATGAAGCACGAAATTCAAAAGATGCGGGGGTCATCTCAGTGGAGATATTAGCACCAAAAGACAAAGAAACAAGAGACATCATGGAGTGTCCCAGAAGCGGCACGGCACTTCCATTTTTGTGGCAGAGCGCTTGGAGACTGCGAGCCAATCTTAAGTGAAGTGGATTGTACCGGCAGGGAATCAGTTGATGGAAAAGTAAAGTTGGTTCGGTAGATATTCAACACTACATGCAGCCTTTGAAACACATTTTACTCTGAAAGGTCATCAGGCATGCGGCACTGCATGTCAGATGAAAGACAATCTCACTTGAACCATGATGCCACAGACATTGAGGAAAGCACTCAAATACAGAGCAAACATGTGAGATAAGGGTCAAATAGCCTTTGGCTGGTGTTGAACCTTTGCCGTTTAGTCATCACAAGCCTGTGGTCCAGTGACTGGGAGATACAGGGGAGTGATACAGCAAACTATCGTCTTGACACACACACACACCATCCAACACAACACATCCAGAGAATGCTTTCTAACTAACACACTCTTCCCACAAAGGTGGTTTGCACTTTAAATGCCCATAGTGTACCAAGCATTGCGCAGTCCTCATGTGATCTGGAGAACTTGAGGCATCTTCAGCAACGCGGCATGCCGCAGAAACCAGGGACCAGTTTTGTATATCTGATCAACAAGTGGCAGATTCTGTTAATATTCTTTCCATAATGCATTTCAGTTTTTGTGGAGAGAAGACTTGGCCAAATGATCAGTAATATGAACTGCGAATGAAAATATTTAGATCATACATTTGATGATTAATAATAACTTCTCACTCAAACACGGCGTGCTCTGCTTCCTTTGGCGCCACACTGAGTTTTTCTAGCCTCTTTTCTTGCCTGAGTGTGGGGTTCGTCATATTTGATCAGAAGAGCTTCAGTAGTCACTGAGGGGATCAGTTCTGTTCTCTGAGCCTCGCGGATGCTCATTGGGTGGGAGAGATATGTGGATTCACTCAAAGAGTTCTATCTGGGGAGGCACAGCAGCACGCCACACTTCCTGCATCCTATTTCTCTCTCTTCCTTTGCTTCTCTGGCTTCCTAAATCACCACTAGAGAAGGAGAGAGTAGGAAGGAGTGAGGCGTCAAGGTTACAGAGACCTCTTAAGGTCTGAAAGAGGAGACCACATCAAACAGAAATGAACTACTGTGTTGAATGTTTTTCCCCCCTTTTTTTCCTCATTTCCTGTCGTTCTCTCTGAAAGTCTTAGCTTGAGGGCAACACATTTATCATCAGTCGGCATGGACTCTTGACTTCAGCCGGCTTCCATGTCAATTTAGAAGCATGCAAAATGCTTCTCTGCAGAATGCCTGAATCCTAAACCGCAGTAATTAAACATGAGTAACAAAAGACGCCGTAGTAGATTGGCAAACAAGCCCCCCGAGAGCATGAAGGCAAGTGTTGCGCTTAAACATCGGAACTAAAGTTAGGTTTTATTTTCTACATTTGTTCATCAGGAAGACTCCTGCATTCTTGCCATGGTCAGTGGGGATCCCACCAACTAGGAAAGTGCTTTGGAATAAAAAAATAAAATAAAATAAAATAAAATAAAACTGGTGGTTTGAGTTGGACAAAAAGGAAGGAAAATCTAGTTAATTGAGATAACACAAAAAAAGACATGTGAATGGCTGATATTTCTGCTAAAATATTTGGGGAGAAGAAGCCTCCAACTTATTTTATTTTATTTTATTTACATGAAACATCATTAGTGATAGCAGGCCTGACCACTACAGGGAACCTGCCCTCACGCCTGGGATTATTCAGTCAGTCACTCATGAGTGATGGCATCCCACTGCTCCACCCGTCCAAACACTGATTTCCGTCAGACAATATTTTGACACCGCTATAATTGCTTCCACCTGCAGCCACTGAGACAACAATCGCGCCTCATGACGACAACCAATCGGGCCACGGACGGTTATTGTTCAGAAGTGTGAACTTGCCATCGAAAGATTTTTTTTTTGTTGCGTCTAAAATCAGACGCTGACACAGGAAGAAAGGAAGCAGTTGACAAAAGTGTCGAGTCGGAATACCGGGGGAATGTGAGGCAGCGGGCGTCTCTGCGGCACCACGCGCTCCCACCCACAGCCTCCTGCTCAGATTTGACGGCTGGTTTAACAGAGTCGACTTTAGCTGATGAGCTGCCTGCACATTTGCACCATTTGACACATTTCCCAAAAGACCTGCAAACACTAAAATAGAATGATTGCTGGAGGAGCCAGGTGATGGCAATGTTTGTTTTCATATTCTCAGGCAACTCTCATTGCAAATTAAAAGTACAAGCGTGGAGGTTTGACAGAGCACTTAACCCACATCCAGGCTGCAAGTGATCTGCCTGTCAGCAGAGGTCATGACCTGGAAAAACTGAAGGCAGCCAATTGAGGCGTGGTGATAACCTGCCGTAAGTGGATCCGACATCCTCCGCGGCCTGTCGACGCCTGGCCAGGTCTGACTCATTATAGTGTTTACAGAAATGGTTTACACTGCCTGTCACACCGGCACACGCCCTATCTCACCCGAAAACTGTCAGAGTGAGAGCAGCAGAGACCTCATTAAGACGTGGAATAAATCCTGCTGCAGTTTGTGTTGATGTCCGCAGTAAGACGTCTAACTGAGAGGAATCCAACAGACGTAAACGCCACCATTCCCCTCGAAGCTAAATTGGCCAACATTGGGCATTTTATTAAGTGAATGCTTCAATATCACAAAGCAAGACGGTTCACTGAAGGTTTTACGACTAGATCGCATTAGGCCGACAGTTTCTTAACGCACCAGAAGTTACAGAAACATTAATACCAGTTCAACTCCAGCCACAGCCAATATGTACTTTAGACTACTTAAATATAAATTGCTCCCAAAATGGGCATTTATTGGATTGGCTCCATTCTCACTTTCTCACATAAGGAACAGGCTGACACAAGTCATTTGTAATGTAGCATACATTACTTTTCAACACGCATCAGTTTGATGTCGTTAAAAAAAAAAAAAGACCTTGCAAATGTTTCTTGACCAGGAGGCTTGTTTTGGTACCAAAGTACTTCAAAGTCAGCCAGACTGCTGTAACTTGAACTTCCAACTGTCCAGAATAGTTAGGATGATCAGCAGGACCAAAGGTGCCCCACTCCCACGACAAACGGAGCAGAACCAGCGGCACTGTATGCACACAACACCATCATCACGGACCCCCCACCACTCTGCATCTTTACCTAAAGAACACCAGAGGAGCATTACCAACAGGAAGCTGAACAGCTTCTCACCACAGGCTATGTCACTGAAAAACAACTTTTGCCACCCTTTCCCATATACACTGCTATTGGACCTGTACACACGCACACACACTCTCACACCCATATATATATATATATATATATATATATATATATATATATATATATATATATATAATGCGTTTTCGCCTGCATGCCCGAAGTTCTGACACCACTGCTGGTCTCAGATGCTGCTTCTCGATTGCAGACCTCCAGGAGATCAAGGAGCTGCGGACACACGGGTGAAAACAGTGCACTTTGAGTGCTTTAATGATAAATAAAAAGCCTGCTTACATCTATTTCGTCGCCTCTTCTGATTTCAGCCTGTAAAAAACCATATATTAGCCGCGCTGTTGTATAAGCCGCAGGGCTCAGACCACGAGAAAAAAGTAGTGGCTTATAGTCCGGAAATTATATATATATATATATATATATATATATATATATATACACACACACAGACACACACCTTGACAGAAGATTGAATTTGTGTGATGCAACCTACCCAAGTGCAAGTGCCATTTATTAAAGCCTGATAATATGCTTAGCTCACGCCATTTATTAAAGTGCCACTCAACAAAACATGGTCTCAATTAAAGTGGACAGAGCTCCCAAGCTTAGCTTTGATCTGGGAGGCTTTTGAAACTTACAGCCCTACATACTAATACCGCAGGGTTGGTGTGTGCGCCTCCTTTGTTTTCTAATACGTGCCGAGTCCTTCATGTGGAACCACAGGCTAATGCTCTTTGCTACACTTGACTTTCTTCTAATTAGTCTGATCTTCTGTTGTGGTCCAGGACGGTCAGGGAAACATCCCTCTTATAGGCCAGTGGCTTTGACAGAGTGAAACCTGAGTGATGTGAAGGGAAGAAACAGCAGAGGGAGAAGCTTGTGGCTGTGCAGGGGGGAGATAGAGGAGAAATAAAGCAGGGGGTTGACGTCACCTGGACAGAGTTGCAGCCTGGCCGCGGGCCCGCCGAGAGGCCAGCGACAGCACCATGACACCAAAAAGGCTGGCAGCAGTGAGCAGATTTGTCAGCCCTGTCTCAAAAAAACAGCCTCTCCTGCTGCTTCCTTCGCCGCTTTGATCCAGATTTGTTACAGTTTTCCAAGTAATTACTCCTTCACTAGCAGCACCTCACACTTCACATTATCACGCAATTCCTCTAATGACCCAGCTTTTTTCACGCTCACACAGCTTTCCATCCTCAAACTTCAGCGTCACCGCTATGATCTCTCAATCCTTTATTCAAGCCATCCTTTATCCTGGCCTCAGTTTGATCTGATTGTATTGGGCTGCTCTTCCCCATCCTCACACGCCTCTTCCCCATTCCTCGGCCATGGCTGAATCACTCCTGATATCCATTTGACTGCCATTGGCCAGAGCAGAGATGAAAATCGATTCCACTCCGAGCCACTACTTCTCTCTGGCTAAGGAGAATGGGGAGGCAGTTAGTGAGGCTATAAGTAAGGTCATCTATCCATCTCCCTTTGAGGTCTGACGACAAGGCTGGCCTAAGATCAGTGTAGCACCGAGTGCTGCGAGGGAGATGAAACACCAGAGAGAGAAGAGACTCTGGAGATGAAGAGGGGTTTTAATAAATCACTTCTCTTCAAACCAGCAGCAAAAACCTAAACTGGTGCAACTTTCCTCTTTTCCAATCCAGAGCAGCCTACAACTCATGCTCATAAAATCACAAACACCCAGATTATTAATGTACGAGTATTTCTGACACAAATCACTGCCGCCCAAACAGGTACCATCAGACTTCAGAGAGCACTGCAGGAAACATGTCGGGAGGGTTGTGTATCACATCTTGGGATGAAAGTAATCACATTGGGATGAAAAGAGCAGGAAAAAAACAGACCGTAACCAAGCTTGTTAACTTGTTGGAACGGCAGAGATGCTCTTATGGACCCACTGCTGCAGCTGCAGTTGTTTGTCACAGCTTCCCCTCATGCAACGGTGGGACGCCACCATGTCAAGATTGAGGTCTTGCAGGCAACATAAAGCGATAAGACCCACCAGGTTCTATCTCAAAGTGCCCCATTGATTGACACGTGCGTAAATAATATCAGCAGGGAGGAGACGGAGGTGCAGAAGTTAGATCAATGGAGGAGGGCCAGTGAAATAGCTTCATTAATAGCAAGAGTGTCACGCCACAGACCAGTATGTGACTGATGAGCAATAAAGCCAAAACAAATGCATGGCAGGGCCAATATTGTGAGCCCAGCCTCTTCCTGCTCACTGAAGTTTGGAGTGATGAGATGGAATGCAGCGAGCAGAGAACCCTGTCAACCTTATTCACTCATTTCCTTCCACTTATTCTATTGGTGGCGGAGAGTTGAGCCAATGTCAGCGACATGAAGACACACTAGTGTTGCAGCAAGTCGAGACCAAACCTGACAAGAGGCAAAACCAAGGCCAAGACCAGACAGGCAGATACAGAGATTTAGACTTGAACTCATTCACACCAAATTGGGAATTAAATGCAGGTCAGACACGTGTATTTCTTTCTGTTAGAAAGGTCAAATTGCCTGCAGTAGAATCTCTAGTCATTTTCCAAAAATGATTCACGAGTGCTGAGGCTCCATGTCTTGGAGGAATGTGATCAAATGTGCCAGATCAAACACACACAACAGGGAAACGAAGATCAGTACTGTTTATATTAATGTGTTCATTGGCACCGAGGCGCACACACAGGTCACTTTTTCCCAAAACAAAAGTCTTTATGGATTTGGATTTGGGAATCATTTGTGATTTTGAAAAACGTCCCAGAAATGGTCATGACTGGACTTAAACAGAAAAGAAAAAAAGTTTGTCAAGCTTGACTGAGAGAACTAGACAACTAGCCTATGGATGTTTATGGGCTGTGGGAGGAAAACCAGAGTTCACTCAGGGTCACACCCAGAATTCCTTTATGTCTGCATGCTATGAGGCTGGCGCACCCACCACAACAACACCATGCAGCCCGTGTTCCATTGAATGTTTATTTGAAATGCGAACACTTAAAATGGATTCTGACGCTACAAGCAACGATGCTAAGTAAACTGAGCTCCGGTCGTAATGCGGTTTTATGACAAAACTGAATCATTAATTCCAAGAAAATGTCAAAATAATTAGACTCACTTCTCATTCAAGTTAAATATTTGCCTCTTCTGTGCATACGATTCGGTCGTAGGAAGAAAGTAGGTCGGTTTATCACGTCAAGCGATATGAGTAACCGAGGGATTTTGAGTGTTGCTTAAGGACAACGCGCTGATCACAGCGCTAGCATGAGATTGACCTGAAACCCCGTTATTGACTGAAAGTACACCCTCATTCCTGTTATAGCAGACAGCAGTAAATGCCGAGAGAAATTAGACGGCTGCACTTTATAGATCCAGAGAGCTTTTTACACTTGTCTGCATGATTATAACACACGTTATTTGCGTTTTATAATCATGGGGGAAAAAACTGTACTCGCATACGCAGGAGAGTTGGCAGTATTGCTAGCTAACCCAGAACTCATCTCATCTTCCATCTTCGGGGTCAAGCTACAGCCCAGTGGAGCGGCTCCCATATATAGATATGAAATATTAAGCAACCCAAAGCGTTCAGTTCTATCAAAAAAGAAGGAAGGGACAGCGGGGGTGGGGGGTGGGGGGTGTTGGTGGGGGGACTCAGGGACAGTTAAAAGTGAAGAAGCGACAGTTTATCATAACAAGGCTGTAGATGGCTGTTTCAGGAGAACAAATATAGACTCCCAACCGGAAACACAAATCAAATGTCACATTGCACAACACGAGTGATGAAACGTTGATACAGATGTCTGTGTGGCAGCTGTCAACCAATCTTGATCTGACAACGCAGCAGCCAAACAACAGAGCCCAAAGCTGTCAACACAGTTCGTGAGGGAACCGGCAGCAGACATGAGCTCCGAACCGTCTCTGAGGGGAAGGAACAGGACATCACGTCTCAATCTTAAACTGTTCCAAGAACCACAAAGCCCACGCGCTTTATCTCTGCAACTGAGCAATTTAATGAGCAGAATTCTGCAGATGGAAGTCAAATACCGCACAGATATCGCTCAGCTCATTCGGTTCACAACCGTGGTTGTACACAGCCTGTGATGCTTTGGTATGGTGTTTACAGCACGGACGCTTGGATAGCTGTTACGAACCCAAGTCAGGCAGGTAGTGCTCAGGCGACGCCACATAGTTTCACTGCAGAATAAAATGGTAAACAAGCCATCTTTAATTCCCACCATCTAATCTAATCTAAATCCATGTACTGGAGGAGTCAGAAGCTGGAGACGCTGGCTGGTGATCGGGGGCGGAGTAAGGTGGCAACGGGAGGTGCTGTCGCGGTGCACAGAAGCACCAAGGAAAGGGAGGACGCACAAAGATGTTGACAACATGCTTCCAAACAAACAGCTGGAAAAGAACGCTAAACTCGTACACGAGCTTTGATCTGTATGCAGACTGAGCTTTTCTTTTCTGAACTTCTTTGATCCTTCCTTCATCCCCACTGCCGTCAGGCTGCGCCACTCTACTGTGTTGTTAACACTGTGTAGTTACCAGTCAACCATCATCATACTTACATCCTGATATTGTGTAATGTACATAACACCCCACCCCACGTTGTGCCACGATATTGTATAGTTGTAAATATGTTATGATGACTACCTGTTTGCACTAACCATTTACTTACTTCTAAACAACTTAAGAGCTCCTGTAACAGTACGTTTCTCCTTTGTGAGATCAATAAAGTCTGTCTTATCTTATCTTAGTCAACCTTGACTGAGACAGAGACAAGGCCAAGTCCATGGACAAGCAGTCTTGAGACCAATACCAGTCTCGAGAGTAACAATGCAATATCTTATCTTACCTCTTATCTTATCGTTGTGCTTAGCACAGGACCGTGTCCAAGTCAGCATATACTGTTTGACATAGTAAAGTCGTCGCTCCGTTTGATAAAACAATACTGATATATTTCAATAAGGTTTTCACTCATGGGTCATCGTAATTCTGCTCACATCTTGGAGCCAATATGATTCCAGGATGACCATGTGACACAGTTAAATGTATCAATATCACACATCTATATTAACCCTGCGTGTGTTCTCTCTTCGCTTTGTTCTTCACCTGAATGGAGTCGCAACTGTATTCAGCTCCATGATAGGGCTGTGAAACAGCCAATTTTCAGTCAACATATGTGACTGTTTTCATTCTCACACAGTGACAATAGGGAGACCTAAGAATTCTAATGAATCCCTCAGCGAATACTTGGAGAGACATGGAGCAGCTGTGCGAAATAAAGCCTTCCACTCCTTGATGTGTTTTAAGCATCTTAGATCCTCACTCGGTTTTATTATCGCAGGGCTGAAAACATTTCGTTTTGAGGGTTAGAAGACGTGAAGTTTGAGAATATCATCAAACAAGATGTCAATCTGAAGTAGGATTACAGTCAACAAGTTGTGGTTGCACAACATTTGATCTCCTCGTTCTCCGGGAGCACAACACGTGAACTCGCTCACGAGCTCCGGATTAATCTGCAGGCATTGGAATTACTCCGAGGATCAAAGAGAGGGAAGTGTCAGGGGAGTATCCCAAACCTTGCTGTGTGTATCTAAAATAGAGATTTTACTTTGCTGCACTTCACTTTGGTGTTCATAATAATATGAAGGAAGCTAATGCTTGGGAGAATTCATGCCTGAGGAAAACATAATTAATCAAAAGATGCAGCAAAAAGAACCATCCGAGCGAATCACAGACTGCAAACAAGGAAGCGCAGAGTAAACAGCAGCCGAGCAAAGTTAGCTTGAACATACAGAGGGATTTTTCTGCCAGCTCAGAGACTAAATGAAACTCTCAGACTCTCTTTGTGTAGGATCAGGACGGAACGTCTCTGGAGAGTGAGCGATGGCAGAGCTCTGAGGCAGATTCCAACTCGTGTGTTTGTCTGCGCTCCATGTCTGTGCATTGATTTTCGTCTCTATAAACATTTTCTCAGCAACACGGCACTCTCTCTTTCTACCATAGTATATGTGTTAACCTCTCCAGGCAAAGAGAGAGTGGACCTCCCTTACCGTCACAGTCTCCTAAGTGGGCCACGTTTCCCTGTTCCACGTCTTGCTCAAAAGGCAGTCTGCAACAGAGACAAACGGCATGTCAGAGTTAAAATAACAAGTCAGCATTTCATTTCATTTAAGAAGTAATTACAATAATCTAAGAATATTCCAAGCCTTCAGGGCCCTAACACAGGAGATAACCCCTGCTGTTTTTATAAATTACGCCTACAGGGTGCTTAATTAAGCAACTGCTTCATTTCTAGGTCACCATGCTTTAATAGATTTCAGATATCGAGTGTACACTTGTTGGTTTCCCTTCATCTTCTCCCACGTAGACTAGTCTAGTTTGAGTAGATACTGATGATAAACACATGCATGTGATGCCATTTATTTCATGGACCTCAACAGAAGGGATACAACAATGGCAAGACACACATTTACAGAGGAGCAGGAACTGAACGCATACTGCATGTTGAAATGGACAACCACAGAATGCAGACCTCCGCCAAGCAGCTCATTCCCACCCATGATGTGATTTTTACTCGGCATTTAAAGCTCATTCTTGACAGGCTGACAACATGAGTACACAGGCAAGTTTTCGTTTCTGAGATGGTAAAATGTAAAAAAAAAATAATAATAATAATGCTGTAAATAAGAGATGGAGACAATGGCAGAAGATACATCTTTATTTTGCTACAAATAAATAAATGACTAAAAAATAAATTTAAAAAAGACTTGAAAGTCTTCTCAGTAAAGTTAGACAAGTTCTATAAAGGCATGTTTTTACACACTAACAGCCATGCGATAGCAAGTAGCTGAAATCCTGGAAACAGTACCATCTTTATATTTTTTGCCATTTCACTTCAATCCATTAAAGTGTAATGTTAGCAGAGAACAGTTTTTTATATTACCACTTTTACTGAATAGTGCTGATGCTGCAGTAACAGTTAACCTTCATCTGCGTGCATAAATGGATGGACATGTTTGGGAGCTAATAAAAAAAGTTGGAATGAGTTGGATGTCCGTAAAGACATCTATTTCATCACTTTTCTGGTTCAACCCTCTGCGTGCAGCCCATGAAATATGAAATTATCACTTTCCTATATAATAAATAATTAACTGTTGTTCACTGCTGGACGTCTCTGAAGACAAGCTGTGGTTTAGAGCGATAAAAATTTCTTTTGAGTCTCTGCACATCTTGCAGTTCCTCCAGATCATTAACGTCAAGATATTTAACACGTGGTACCTCACACACTGATATTTGATCGCAACACCTTTGTCTCGCTTTCATGTTCCTTCACATGCTCCAGGACAACCTTAATGTTTTGCTTGAGAAGCAGTAAACTTTTAATGTTGTCCTGTCTTTAAACATTTTCAGGTGTCAGAAGGCTGGGATCAGTTGCTCTTCAGTGTGCTGAACAAAAACCTGTACCCACAGTGGCTCTTCTGTGGATGAATTTGAGACCCTGCGGTGTGAAAGAACCATGTTCATTCATGCATCACACATAGTAGGTATAAACACCGTTGTGAAACGCAGCTATTTGAGCAGCCATTTTGTATACTTTAATTTTGTATACTTACTTCTAAGTAAATGTAACTTAGTAAATACAAATGTTTCAGTCAAATGCAAAGATTCTCAATGACAATGAGATTTGATGACTGAAATAATAAGCAATTGTCCTATAGCCTATAGAATAAACAGAAGAAAGTTTCAGAGACAAAGTTATAACAAACAAAAGAATGTGTATAACTTTCATTTCATACTGCGATACACCCCCCACCCCCACAACTGCCATATTTCAGGGAAAACAAATTTTTTTGAGAGATGGAATCAGATATTAACAGAGACAGTTGCAAGATCAAGTGAGGAGAAACTAACAAATATTTCTTCCGACCAAAAGATGATGAATCCACAGGAAGAATGAGGGAACAATGAGATTTTGTGTCTCACGTCACATTCAATAGGGCAAATGAAAGCATCCCTGCCGATGACAATAAATTTAAGAGACGAGTACCGCAGAAGCATCACAGGGCCCGATTCATCCGTGACCTTGCTGCTGTATTTGAGTAGCTTTGAGGAACATATTACAACTCTTATAGCAATGAATAGTGCAGACAATGAGTATTTTAGCCTTGAATGAAAACTAGTCCTCAGGAACACTGAATATTTCACTCAGTTTGGAACATTGCGCTCCCAGCTTTGCCAAGTGAAATTTGTGTTTCAGGAATGTGGGTCATCTATGATATTACATGACTAGATTCAATCACGATTAAAACATCTGAGATTAGTAATCTAAAACACAATCCAATGCTGGTAGACACAGATGATAAAAGCTTGTGTGTCTCGGCAGGATTATTGATATACAATTAAGCAAGTGTGTCAACAGGAAAGCGCTTTTGTTTTCACATCACTGTTAATGTTCAGCGCCTCAAAGAGAATGTAGGCTTGAAATTGTTGACTAAAATGGAAAATCATTAATGACGGATGAAGTGAGAGGCAGCAAAGGAAAAAGTGAAGACCAACCAGGTGACTTCAAAAAACAGCTGCTTCTTCTTTCATCAGCAGAACCCAAGGAAAACAGGCAGCAGCATGAAGCAGCACCAAATCCAATTCACAGCAAAATGTACCGTTTACGATTGGTATTAATAATCAAAAAAGTCAGAGCGGAACACAAATTGAATGAAACCTAATGGGGCGTGTAATATTCAGGTTTATCTTTATTGCAATAATAGATAGAAAACCCACTTACGAGCTCTATTAACATTTGGATTATTATTCTCTGGTTTACATTTTTTATGAGCTGCAGTACTTCAGATATTACTGGCACTTAGCTAATAGTCTTTACTCTTATCCAGCCACGGAGACACATATTGTTACTGTGTGGACTTAACACTTTGAAAGTCTGTTAGGATAAAGATGGTTGTTTATGGGTGCTACTTTGAACATGTGCATGTTGGCCCACAGGGGTCTTGTGGTTTTCAGGCACACTATTCTGTCCATCTTCAGCATAAAATTAAAGCCATTTCTAACCATCTCGTATTGAACAAAGAGGGAGTGTCCTGTACTAGGACACCTAGTGGTGAGCCACGGAACTGCATCCAGTGCAAATGGCCCACGGGCTGCAAGTTTGAGACCCCTGTTTTAGAGGCAAGACAAACTTGTGGATTTATACTACAATGATGACATGAATACAGATGGAAAAGGGGAGGGAAATATCAATCAAATAAACAAATAAAAAAAAACATTACAACTCAGATCAAACAAGTTTAAAAACTGTCAGTCAGTCAATCAGTTTATCATGTAACTATTCATAATTTATTAATAATTGATGCAGTCTGCTTGCATTGGCTTAAAATGGTGCTTAATCCTAATGAATCTGTCGTCCTATAAAACATTTACAACATACAATATTCTGACTTGAGTGAATGGATCGTCCTGGAAATGTGTATTGTGGCTCATCGTTGCAAATGGTTTTGTATGTTTTAAAATTCTATAAATAAGTTGGAATCGGAACAAAGTCTGCGCAGTCTTTGCTGGTTGAGATGTGACCAAGTCACATTTTTGCTAAGTTGGCTAGGATGTTCCAACTTGTGTCTTGGAACTGGAGTCTTAATGAAACCCCAAAAGTAAAAAACAAAAACAAACAAACAAAAAAAAAAGAAATCAGCCCAAAATCTTTGTTCACACTGATACAGTAAAACTTCATTTTTTTTCCATTCACAAATCTCCAGATGCTCCAATCAGCTTGTGGGTGACTGAAGCAGAGATGGAGCCAACATTCGCACTTATTGAGGCGAAACAACAAAATGACAAATGAGTCCGACATTCTTGAGAACCTGCAGCGCTTGTCAACCTAATAAAGAATAATGCCTTGTGTTTGCTCGGCTGCGTCTCCCAGACTGTGGGTCGTTTACTTTGTACACATTACACGTCTGTGAGTCTGCAAATTATCTTTACATCCCAAACGTTTCCTCCATGCGCTCCTCATTAAAGCATTCCACATTAAAGTGAAAGCAATCCATTCCACATGCTTGTTTGCCTGTTGGAAATGTCTCTATGCCCCGAATATTACCGATTTACTGGAAATGGTTTAATATCACCTTGTCGGCGGCCAGGTAATAAAAATGACATCTGGTCGATGCACCTGTTTTACATTTTGCTGTTTGGTGTTTGTTCTCTACGTTGGCCCTGAGATGAGCAACCATCTTTTACTGGGATCACTAAGTTGAACTGCACTTTTGTTGTTGGTGAACAGCTAAACCGTGTCTCCGACGTACTGATGCACTGCATCCCTGCGGAATCTGCACAGCATTCCTCAACTTCTGATCTAATGCGAGACCTATCTTCACTGTCTTCTGGGATCTGCTCATGAACGGAGCTTGCTCTAGTTCACGCAGAGGAAGTCCACAGAAACACGATGCAAGAATCGATTGGCGAGTTGACCGTCCTTGGTAAATGAAATCAAGACGAATACAGAGGCCTTTAATAGCATAAAGCAGACAGCCAGCGGTGGTCTTTAAGGCTTATGTTGTCTATTCTCCTGGCACTACACCTGTGTTTGAGCCCCTAATTCAATAAGCCGCCTGGCTAAAGAGAGATTTGATTTCACTGGAGGCTGGCAGCAGCGGCCGGAGGTGAGTCAGCCAGACGGACTGTCACGGCTCACACATGGGAGCACAGACATTTGCTCTGAAGGAGGCAGTGGCAAAAAAAAAAAACATTCAGTGTGAAATCTGTTCGGAACAACATCCGGAAACTGTGACGACACGTGCTCGACAGTCTATCTTTTCTATTATAACTCTCCCTACAAACTGTCCATCATTTTTGTGCTCAAAACCTGAAGCTGTAATTGTGTTTGTGAGTCTCACCTGGTCCCAGGTCTGAGGAAGGAGCAGGTGCTTCCTCTCGTCCAGCCACAGTACGGGTCCCTGGAGGCAATACAGTTCCTGCACACACATTATTAAGGGTTACTATTTGTTTCCTCTATTCTTAAAAAATGTTTGGTTCGGCCTGGTGTGAATGGTCTGCAAAAATCACACTCATCGGTCATTAAAAACCCGTAATGCACTCCAACAGTTGTAGATCTTCTTCGAGCAATTCCTGCTTGCACTGGGTAACTGCCTCCTCTACTTGAATCCATCTTGTCCATGTCCTCCTTTATCACATCCGTGAACCTAAGAGGTCACCTTCCTTTTCTTCTTTGGTCCAGCACTTCCATCTCGAAATTTCTTCATCCAACATGTTCCATGTCAAAACCCTTCTACATGACCTGTCCCTCGTCGTGTCCTCGCTATTCAGTCCCCATGAAAACCTGAGCATCTTCAACTATGACACTCCCAACTCTGCTTCTTGCCTTCGGTCCAAGCTACTGTCTCTAAACCAGGGGTCTCAAACCTGTGGCCCGGGGGCCATTTGTGTTGATCCTCGTGGGGGACCCCCCTCTTTGAATTCCAATGGATGACCTTTTGGCTTTCAGACATGCAATGATGACCTCAACCCCATGCCAGTCACTTGTGGGATGACTTGTGGTCCGTTTAAAGGAGGCAGTTCGATAGATCTTCAACAGCCTCACGGTCATTCAGATTATTTTAATGTAAATAACTGCATCAGAAGATGCAAAGAGACCAATGACAGGTGGCAAAACCAAAAGACCTCTCACTGCGCTGACCTTCAGCCCAGCCTCTCCAAGACTTTGCCTCTGAGGCCCCTGCGCCAAACCTTATATCATGGCAGGTCTCACAACTATAGAGCTTCCATTTCATTCTAGCGGAATCTCTTCTGCCAGTGATCTGTTCCTCCCTACCTGCACTCTCTTCTTCACCTTCCTGAATCTGGCTGATCAATCCCACACACTGAAAATGGTTTCACTACCTCTGTCCGTCACACTTCACCACTGTTTCACAGTACTCACATGTACGTATGTCTTACGATCAAGGAAAACTGACCTCATGCTTTATGATTGAGATATATATATATATATATATATATATATATATATATATATATATATGTGTGTGTGTGTGTGTGTGTGTGTAACCGAAATATAAGCTAACATGATAGAAGAATATTGGTTTTTCACCTTTGAAAGCAATGAATGAGGCGCTGTTTGTCTAAAATACCATGAAAACATCATCATGTGATTGTAAATTGAAAGTGCAAATATTCAAGTGAGCTCCCGTGAATCACATTGCTAAATAACATATAGTTATCAGTACTGGTCCAATATTAAGATGAATTTAGCAAGGCCGAATCATTAAACAGCTAATTATTCATGGATTATTCTATCCATAGATTTTCAGTGTTATGTGCTGAAAAGTTTCCCACATGTGGAGCTAACGAACGTGATCACCATAAAAATGTTTAGGCAGAGAAGTCGAGCCGCGAGTTGAAAAGGAATATTTACGTTCGCTGAAGACTTCGGATGGCCCAGAAAAATGATCAATAGCGGCACACGAAGGATCGCAGCGCCCGCATGAATAAATCAGAGACACTGTGGAAAACTCTTCAAAGGTTAAAAACACAGATCTGAAGTGAAGTGTGAGTAAGAGATGTTGAACATGCTTGCATACAGAGCAAGACGCACACACACAAACACAGGCGCGGCAGCGCACACTTCAAAAGCTGGTGAGTGCTTCTGCGTTTCACGCTTGTATAACTCACCTGGATCAGTGAACGCACTTACACGCCTGATCTGCTGGTGAGTGTAGCAGCGGTTCCCAAAACTTAACACAACCAGCAACAATGAAATTGTAAAATGTTTCTGACTACTTTGAACCCACGCCGGATGTATATTTTACAGTCTTCGCTGCAGTTTATTAAAATTTAAGTGAGTGATTTTGTTTCCTATTTAAGGAGCGTTTGCGGCCGGAGTAAAAGTGGTAATGCATTTGTTCATCACATGAAAGTGACGGCAGAACTGGCCGGTGCTAGAATGGCAGAACTGATCCAAGTGTCCTTTTAATATCCGGACAGAGAGAGGGAGACCATTAAAAACAAGACCTCAGTAGTAGAGCTACCAGCAAAGTGTTGGTGTCATGATGATTGTGTCAAATAAATCAGAAGTAGCACTCTCAGGATTTATAAAATAATACCGCAGTGCGCCTGAAATATGCAGCACAGCGCTATCGACAGATTATTCACTTGCTCAAGGGCATGTTAAGAGTTATTTTTAGTCGTCTTAGTTGGTCGTCCAGCAGCTCTGGAGTTGGCAGACATTCACATTTCATTGTTGCAGACTGACCTCATGCATCGGGAGTAGAGTTGGCAGCGAGCCACTGGGACTCTGACCACACAGGAGGGAAAGACCAGGAGCAGCATGTGACTGGCCCGGTCCAGAGACAACGACAACAACTGCCTCGCCTGTGGGGAATCTTCAGCACACCTGCGAGACACAGAGGTGGTGAGGCAATTGTGAATCCAACAAAAATAAAACATATTACAGGTTTCCAAAGCATCAAAACTATGAATAGAATGCATAAAAGGGTGAGCATCAACAATGGCATTTCAAATGAGAATATGAATCATTGTCAGCCTCTTTACCAGATGGGTTGGCTTGTCTTTTTTCTCATGACACATGAGTTGTATAAAGGGAGACTATAGAATGAATATATCTACAGGTGAATATGGTAAAGAGTGAAGTTATGACTCACAAACTGGATGTTACATAGAGAGGGGAGAGAGTCAAAATAAAAGAACCTCTCAAACACTAATGTGTGAGACTTTCGTCCATGCAATTGCTGCAAGCATAACAACATATTTATTGGCCCACGTCATGCACAGCGATCATCCATTCGCAGGACTGATGACTCAATCCTCATTTTTCTAGTGAATAAAATGACTCAGTGTTAATGACGGAGTTAGAAAATACGCACCACAGCATTAGTTCTTCCATGGTGCGCTGACATTTCATTTCAAGCAATGATCCTCTATTTCACTGACCATTTTGGGTCAACTTTTGTACGTGAATGATATAAAAAAAAAAAACTTTATTGAAAGAGAAATTACAGACAAAGTTTGCGCCCACCAGGGAAAGAAAAAGGCGGCTGCTGTGACTCACTGTTGCGAAATGATGACTCAATGTTCCAAACAGAAAGACCAAAACAAATTTGTACTCGATTTTGTATTCTTCTCGGACCAAAACAAATTGAATTTCAGGATGACGCACACTGCATCTCTATTTCAAACACCTGTATTGTTATCACTGGTGAAGCCTTTTGTTGTGTCAGCTGTAGCTGACTAACAGGACAGTTAACAGATGAGAGATAATCTCAGTTGGACACTTTAAAATGTTTACAATGAGACTATCAACAGGTTTTCCTCAGTGTGCTAAGTCGCTGCTATTGCATTGACAGTCGGACAAATTCAAAATGACAGTTAGAGTAGCAGGTCATGTCCAGCTAACCCAAGTGTCAGCACAACCAGCAAACGTCGGAGCTTCTGCAGCACAAGCCTTTATTTCTTGAAGTGTGATGATTGACAAATAGCTTCAGTGGCTTGAATTGGACAGAAAGCTGGAATGGGGAAATCTACTGATGCAACACGCCTGAAAGACATGCGCGTGTCCTTTTGCATTCAGTGAGTCAGAAACTAGTCGTGATGTTTTGAAATCACCTGCATGAATGCCTGAGAACCAGCGGAGTGATTTTCAAAGGATTTTTTTTTTGTTATTAAATAAACCTCATTGATATATACATTTATTTGTATCTGGGATGTGACGCTGCACAAGGTGATGTTGTGATAGCTGGACTGACTTCCCTACTACACTGACATCATCCCTCAACACACTGGCACGGCTCCACATCCACTGTCAGCTCCCTCATTTCTCTCGTCATCAATATCACTCTTTTTGTCACAACTGCAGCGGAGAAACTACGCGGTGAAACAAATGAGTATCTGCGACTGCCAGCAGATGGAGGGACATTTATTACTGTAAAAATGAGTCGGATGACTCCACTCAATACATCACAAATGTATTCTATCATATTTTTCCGTGGACAAAATTCAGTTTAGCTTGTTGGCTAAGAATTACATTCATGCAAGATATGAGAAAGCCTCCTCTAAAGTGGGGGATAATCACCAACCAGAAGACATTATTTTCCTCCCCAGACTCCAAGGACACGGAAGGCAGCGTCGCCACTCAGAACAAAAACACAAATGAAGATTGAGAAAGGAGGGTAGTGACGTCTCAAAGCTGCCTGCCTCATGAAAAATGTTAATTAGAAAAGCAACAGAGGAGCGAATTGAATTCCGGCGATGCAATACCGCAGATTGTCACACCAAAGATACATCATCAATTTTTCAGTGTGAAGATAACGTGATTAAATCCTCCGTTTATTCCCCTCCTCTCCCTTTTACCTCTGACACAGTTTCTCGGCCTCATTAGAAGATGTTGACATTTCTTAATAAGAAATCGTTTTCACGCATCTGTGTTCTCTCCAAGTGCAGAACAATTCTCACACATGTGCACCTCTGAAGGAATATATGAGATTCTCTGCAAAACAAGCAGCATTTTTATTTGTTTTTTTTGCACCTACTGCTCTTCAGCCAATAATCCAATACTGGATGAGAGTTGTTTGCTCATCCATCAGTCAGTTTCCTGACACCAACACCAGACAGTGTTGGCATCCTTAGCAAAGAGGCACGGACCTTCCTCGCTTCCCCCTGCTTCAGCTCCTCTGGGGGAATAGTGAGGCCTCCTCAGGCTAGTCATGGGATGCACCCGTCCCATTTTATTCCTCGGTCAGCCTGAGGAGGCCTCACTATTACCCCAGAGGAGCGAGACAAGAGGGCTTCCTCTCAGGGAGGCATCTTGACTCATTGCCCAAGACACCTCAACTGTCTTGGAGAAGCAGCTGTTCTCCTCTGAGCCTCTCCTCCAGAGGGCCGGGATTCACGTCAACCAGAAAATTCAGTTTTGGATTTTACCTGAGCTCAGAAGACGCTGCACACTTTGACTATCAACCTCTCTCTTCATCATCTTTCACCGCAGGCAGGAGCTCATTCTTCAACTAGTCCCAGCTCAGACCTGTCTCTGTTTTTAACTCAACACCAACAATCCTTGTACGATTGAAACATTTATTCATAACATGGAATAGCATCATTATTACATGCTGCTGATGGTGATGCTAAATGCTGTTAAACAGTCGCAGACAAGGACCTGGAGCTATACTAAATATGCAATATGAAATGTTCATATACTGCCAAAAAAAGTTAGTTCTGTTGAATTAGAGCATTAAATAGGTGTGAAACTGAATTCTAACTCAGCACAGTGTTGCACTTTGTAAGAAACAGAAACATGACTCGACGACAAGCTAACTCCAATAGCTCCTGCCAACGTGTCCATTTGGTAAACCAGCTCTTCAGCCTCAGTACGAGGGAAGATTCCCTTTGTTTATCAATGTGCATTATGTATTTTGTACAGCGGACCTGTGTAACACTCAGTTAGTTTCAATCTTTATTTTTATCTGACCACTGACTATTACAGAACCGACCGATGTCCGACAGTGCCAAGAGCGATTTATCACTTGCAGAACGATGTAGTCCTTTGTTGTCATGAACCTGCTCTTCTTCCTCAAAAACTATTGCCAAATTGCTCAAATCTTTGCTGATATTGCTCATCACTTCCTCTGCATCCATGCATGACCACGAACTGCAAGACTGTGTGACAGCCATGCAATGGTGGACATCACACAACTGTTGATATTCGCCAGCAGGTATCTAGATGATTCAACTCCAGCATCATCACTGAGAGCGTGCACCTTGTTTTCGCTTACCTCTCAGGGTTGAATCCCTCCAGCTCCTCCAGGAAGACGTTGCTGTTCGAAATGCTGTTGTCCTGACTCGGCATAATGAGGAACTTGAGGATGGTCCCTCTGCTGGATCCGAGGAAAAGCACGGTGCGGTTTCTGTGCGGGCCGGCTTCCGTGTCCACAACAATCTTGTTCAGCTGATACCTGCAGAGGAGACCACAGCAGTGCTGCATTACCACAGAGCTAAAACTCATTTGGAAATGTGAGGCTCTGCTGGAGGCCATTTTATATTACAAGAACACTTTCATAAAACTCGCTTGAATCTGATGAATTGTGAGAGAGATTTGCTGCTGCTGCTACTCCTAACAAAACCAATTAAAATGCAATGATTAAAGTTGTGCTCATGTAATTACACTAATCGTGGCTTTCAAAGTGAGCATCACTTATACCACTAAATTCACGGCAACAAAAGGAAAGAATATCATTTATTTCCAACTACTCCTGGCGGCAGCTGAGGAAGAAAAGATCATATGTCGGTTCATGTGGGACTTGATGTGCTGCAGCTGCTCGACTGCTACCACAGAACAAACAGCAAGAACTTCAACAGAAGGTGTTTACAGCCACAGAAGTCAGGCCATGTGTGTGTGTGTGTGTGTGCCCAAAACATCATGATGATAAAGTGCTAACTGTTTCGTCGAGTATCTGATGAAGAAGCTGTAATTTCCGCCTGGATTTTGTTTAATGACGAATAACAGAGTAGAAAACGCACATTTTTCAAGTAATGGAGGAGCGTTTTGACGAGAGTGAGGGGTATTTATGGCTGCACACATACAGGCACAGATTTTTCTAAACTAAACTCTGTCGCAACAAGAGGCTGAGGAAAGGCAGCTGTGGTATAATAAATTCTCAGATAAAAACCCAAGTTTGGTCTGGGCCAAAACATCAGGCCCTGATCTGATCTCACACGCTTGTCATGTTTTTCAGGGGAGTCTTCAGTGATTTATGAACAGTGTTTGAAAGAAGGGAACAAGGAGTGAAAAAACACTACACGCACAGCAGTGCGCATTAGTTGCCATGGAGATGTACAGTGTAAGAAAGCGGTGAGCAATTAAATCTCCTAAGGGGCCACATTATACACTGCGACCATTGGCTGTCAAGCCAAAAGACAGATGCACAAATGAAATATTTGCGTTATAATGAACTTAAAAACAGCGAGCCTTCTTTTGCAGGCAACAGATTCCAATTCATTCTCTGATATTGTTTTTATCGAGTGCCACCTGCAATTATAAAGCATGGAAATGCAATTACGCCATGACAATATATGCTTAAAATACGTTATTTCATTATACATTACTTCGGTTTATATACAATTTTTATGAAAGGATTCTTAATACAAATCATATTGGAATATCTTCTAAGAGGAGAATATCTTGGTAACATAATTGACAAAACACAAAACAAACATGATATAAAGGAGAGGTATTTTTTCAATATCTTTCAATATACATATGACTAGTTTTGCTCACACCTCAAGGGGCCACATAAACGCAGGCAAAGAGCCGCACTTTGCACCCACCAAGTGAAGCTAAGCAAACGCCAGCACTCACCTGACCATGGTCTTGACAATCCATGGTCTTTGTCCGATCGATGGAACAGCTTCATCCATCAGAGGATGGGTCTTAACAAAGTTCAACATCTCATCAGGAAAGGAGTTGGAGGAATTGAACTTGGATCCTTGAACAGCACAACCTCCAGGCCTGGAAGAAATCACGAAGTTGAGTCAGAGCAGATTGGTTTGTAACAACTGCAGGGAACTTAATATAACTCAAATAAAGTTATCGCCCCAAGTAATGACCCACAATCTTGTTGAAGGAGTTAGCAAGCAGAAAAACTGTGCCAAGCACATTTTGTGTAGCTGATGTTTGTGTTAGTTGATCAAAACTCAACAAAAGTCATCAGTTTTCCCAGCACAGTGAGAGTATGTCCCACTAACTGTGTCTGTGTGCAGACGTAGGAACATGAAAGTGATCCGGCATCAGTACACCACGTCAATGAAGCTGTTTCATTCACTCATCGCCAGACAGCAAGAATGCAGGTGCATGAATGAAGTTGACCATCTGCACCTCGGCTTCGGGATGACTTCATCTGGAACCGGGGTCCAAATGGACTCTGGTGATTTCTGCTCCTTGAACCTCCCATCAAACACAGTGGCCAGCTGCTCCATGTCAAACGCACAAACTGCGGAACCTGGAATACTGAGGGAAAAGACAGACAGTCAGTGGGGAGAAAAATGCATGACGTGAGCTATTCAAGAGAAATCAGTGTAGACAGAAAGTGTTACAGGACACAAGCTTAAATGGATAATACCCGGCAGAAATGGATATGAAATAAAACAGACACAATGTTTAAAAAGAAAAAAAAAAAGAAAAACTTGGCTGAAATATTAACATTTGATGGTTGAAGCCAAATGTCACTGGTACAGCGAGAGGAAGAGAAAGGCAGATGCTGTCAACTCAGTGGGCGAGGAAGGATCCTCAGCGAATGCAAACGTGGGACTGGATCCATGGAAAAACGTGTTGGCAGGAAATCCTCTGATATAAAACGTGATAGGAAATGAGTCACAGACAATTCCAGCTAGCACGGTGGGAGGGAAGATTCTTGTGAAAGAAACAAATCTAACAGAATTTTCCAATAAAAAAGGCTGTCATGGTTCACAGGCAGTCCAACTACTGAAGACCCCGACAGCTGGGGGAGCAAACAGAACATCTGCTGAGCAAGACTTTAACAAATAAACAGAGTCTCTTTCAAAGTAAAAGGTAAACATTCATCATATGATTTACAAGTGAACTAGAACAGCAGTGTTGGGAAGAGATAAGCTGTGCGTTTTAGACGACCAGTCTAGCATTTCCTGTTCTGACTCAACTCTTTGCCCTGGAAGCGTCACAGCAGATGACTTATGGAGTGAGTCGCGTGGGAAGTGTGAATACCGTAGCAATGAACAAACATCCTGGATGAAGCTTTTTTCCTAAGTTAAAAAAAAACACGATTTAATCTTGTCTTCCAACTCGTATTTTAAGGACCCCTCTTATGAAGAGCCCCATTTCTCTGCAGCCAGCAGTCCCATCTCCATTGAGCGCCACTGTGAAACTCACTGTAGTCTTTGTAGGGGAGGCTGTGCTAAAGGCTGGATTTCGGGTGCAGAGGGGAGCCGTGAGCTCCTGATGTGCCATTTGATTTGATCCCGCCGTTCTGCACTTATCATTCATAGGCAGGGATGTGGCTTCACCCCGGGCATGCGTGTCAGAGCCGCAGGCTCATCTGAGGACGATATGGTTTCTCTTCCAGGACCCCCGGCAGCAGATGTTCTGAGTGACATATCTGCCAGCGATGCGTCCCCACCTGTCTTCTGCTTCGCAATCTTTCTTTCTTACATAATAAACTTTCAGATCTTGGAGACTTTCAGGATCTCTATCTTTCATCAGTTTGGGAGCTTATTGCCACAGTTTTCAAGGGTAGAAAGTTTTCTTTAAAGTTTCCACACTACGACACGACTAGCCCCTCAAAACACCACCAGTGAGTTTGTAGCAACAGCACCACACAGCCTGTTCTGAGCTAGTTTTTGTGAAAAATCAACATAGGCCAGTCATGAAAGTAAAGTATAAGTATACAGCAACTGTTGTTCAGTGCATCAACCACATGCGTGCAAAAACAAAGCAGAAAAAAGAAGAAGAAAACATCTATCGATCTAGCAAATTCTATTCTTTATTCACTTTCAGTTGGTTTCTTCACATAGCCTAGTCCTAATTGACAGGTTTCATGTCAAGCCTTGGTGAACTGTAAAGCCCAGTCATACAGATCAGGAAATTATTCTAATCTAATTGCATTGTGCCCAAATTTGGTCACAAAAATTTGAATCTGGAGCCCAGGAAATCTGTGTTGTGATTGCGATAGCTCTAAATGTGTTGACGACTAAAATGTGATTATTTCTGCAGCACTATTGCTAACTTTCGCTTATCCACATGTGAACCACAACTTAGTAAAGGCTAAAATAAAGGCTCCAACAACGGCAAGTAAGAACAACTTCCAAAATGATGACAACATAATGTCGAACGTGTTCAATACATGACCAAATAAGAGCTAGCTAGACTTGTCGCCTGTAGCTAGTTAGAGGGGATTTTCAGTCTTCAGACGAGAACTGATCTTAAAAACCAGTTCTCCATCTGGTCCTTGTACTCCTCGTTCTGCCTCATCCGCACCTGCTGCATCCACTTTGCAAAATTTGGCTTCCTGAGCCTTCCTCACTGGACTCAAAACAAACATGGCCTCCTGCTCTGAGCAAACACATGATTTGTTTTCGCAGTGTCCCTGCACAGCTTCATTAAGCCAAATTAAGCCTCAATTCACCTTTTCCCTCAGAGACCATCATTAAAACAGCAATTAAGAAATGGCAACATGAAGTACTTCAACCACAAATGTGATTAATCTCTCAAGTCCATGTAGAAAATCACTTTTCTGCTATGAGGGTTCAGGGGAACCAACTCAACATATATGGGGTCGAAGTTGAATCACGTCCTTGAGGGGATTCTCCCATCAGAAAGCACAAAACAAGTTTTTTTTTCCTTAACAGTGAAGCTGCTGCTTCATTCCGTGTCTAATTCCGTAACAAATCAGATGACAAATGACCAAAGGTGCTGGGAAACAAAGCTGATCTGCAATAGGAATGCACCTTTGGCTGAGCGTGCTACAGTAAACCATATGAAAACAAGCACCAAGTAAACTTCAAAACAAAAGTTACTATGATGGATGTCTTTGTAAGAAAGAAGTCATGCATCTGTCATCTTCCAAGGTTGAACAACTTCAACACAACAGTGGGAAAGTCAGTGTTAATCCAGGATTTTCTCCGGGTATTGCAGAACAACACTCCCATATGTGGCGCCCCAAGAAAAATGGCAGGAGGAAAATGACAGCACTCCAAGGTAGTGGTTCACGCTGCTCTCACTGTGAGATGCCAGCTCAAGCAATTTGTCTAGCAAGCGGTTAGGCAGTGTGCCGCCGCGACCGCGAGGGGAGCAGAGGGAGTAGTGCAGATCACCTCACAGAAATTCTTATTCAGTCCGGAGTAATTTCCTTCCATTACTGGACATTTATATCGCTTGCTTTGAACCCACCATCCAGCCTTTTGTTTATGTAAAATAGTGGCAGTTAATCCAAGCAGAGCTTTGTGTTTGTTCAGCTGGTTCTTTGCTCTTCTGTGATGTAATTATGGGGAGCCATTGACAGTGTTTGTGCAAGTGTGTGTGCAGGGAAAAGAATGTGAAGAATCTATCCGCCTCTGCAGGCAGGAGCCCTTGGTCCAGAAGTGAAGGAAAGATGCAGCCGATGAAAGAGTTTTTTGAAAGCGAGGATGTGCATGTCTGTTATTGACTTCCATGCTCGGTTTTCTCACCCTTCAAGGCCTTGTGAATGGACTCCTCAGGCACTGTTGGCTGCCTTCTCCTTTCCTGTTTCAGTTTTTGTTAAACCTTTCATTAAGTCCGAGAGCTTCACTTCAACTGACGCTTGTTGTATGATAGCAAAGATCAGCGACTCTATTTTTGTGCAACTGAGAAGTATTCATCCCAGAGACCTTGTTGATTCAGAATGAGGTAAAAACAACTTCTTCAGTCACTATTTAGTGGCTCATGAATTCATCATGCAGCGATAAACTGATCTGGAGAGCGATGTTTGAAATCTGTTGCAGCTTCCTGTGAGGGTCACGAGTGTCCTTGGAACATACTGTAGATGATACATGTCATGCAGTATGGTTTTTCACCCCACCTTACTATACATTATTGGGAACACAAACACTCACTGTGAGCATGTGTTTTGCTGGTTTTGAGACCTACAGTGGCATCTGATGCCATGTCACTGCACTTGCTCAATAGCATTTTTATGAGCAGAACTTTTTTTTCCTATTTTTTAGGAAGTCACAAGAACAACAACTGCATTTTCAGAAAATGAGTTAGACAAAACTAGATGGGCCTCCGCAGCACTGATCTGTTCAACACTGAGAGAGAAAACAGACACAGAACTTGGAAAACGCAATAGGAACATTTAAGTCACTTTTGGCTATGTAAGTGTTCCTATACTGTGCAGGCGGCCCTCTGGTGTGCTTCTGGTCAAACAAGTAACTTCTAATCTAATTTCCTTTGGATGCATTTCATACAGGGGAGTATAAAAATACACACAGAAAGCAAGCAAATTGCTGTGACCAAAGCCAGGGTCTGCTGTGAGAATGCACGACTCTCCTCCCATCACTGTCGGCTGGGTGGTAAATGCTTTTCCATGTGAAGGGTGAGTGGCCGTCATGCTGGGCTACCTCAGTCATCCATAGACTCGTGGACAAGCTAATACCTGAGCGAATACATTTTTAAAAATGGTGGTAAAAATACTATCAATTAATTGACGATACGCATTTTCAGATCAGAATCACAGCCACGTCTCTGACATGCTGACTTTTCTCCTCGGAGCACAGACATGCATTTGCCTTTTTTCCACAGTAATTGCTGACATTTATAATTCCCACTTGCCAGAAAACACCCTGTTGCACTGAACATAAAAACACGGAATGTGCGTGCTTTAAAGTGCATAAACAAAAGGAGTTGGCCGGCTGAATTTGGGCCCCCGGGCCTTGGCTTTGGCACACAGTCTCATGATAAAGTTTTAATATTAAAGCGGTGGATGGCGCACACACAGCACGATGACTACAATTTTCTTTCATTTCTTCAACGGCTTTGTGAAAATAAAGAGCAGCCATAAAAGCTAGCTTTGTGTTCCAGAAGCAATTAAGCTAGTTCTCTGGCACGTGGACGGAGCATTTCTTTACAAACATCTGCGGAATAGATGATGGTAAATTTCTGATCCTACATCAGTGTAACCATACGGGAAATGGAGGATCCTCAAAAAAGCGTGTTTTGGTTTAGATCATAGATAATGATCATAAAGAGCATCTGTATGACCAGACATGATTGCATTACTGCGGCCCATACTTGTGGTCGCATTCACTTTTAGGCAAAGCTCATTTTCTAAACATTTTTTCAATTAGATCTTTTCTTTCAACAAACAGTGACTAGAATAAGTCCCCAACGTCTGCACTTCAAATGCACTCTTGTTTACTTTCACCATAACGCATTTATCTACTGTCTGCATGGTGACTGCAACAGGACTGGGCCAGAAACGATAACAATCTTTAACAAGCCTATTATATTATAACAATCTTATCTAGTATATTCTCAATTATAGCAATCCAGATGCATCCATGTCCTAGAGTAAGAGTGTAGTACCTGAAAAACAGGAGTATAAACTATAACCTTCAATAGCAGATAAATCTTGTTGCATAGCATCACCATCTTGTAAATAGCATGTCTGACCTTCAGTTTCTGTCATTGTCATTTGTTACACAGTTACATCATCTTTAAGACTTGAATTGAATTGTTTTTGGTTTATAACATTTCACTGCTTGGAAATTACTAACAAAAATGAAGGTCATTCGGGTAACGGTGTAAAAGTATGCAAAAAAAAGGGGGCGGGGGGATTCAGCAGTTTTTGTAGGTCAGAGCCATTGGAGATATCAGACCAGATGTATGAAAGAAACATGTATATAATACCTGTTAGCCGGCGTGGAGAAGACTCCCAGGATGACGTCCCGGCCGTGCATCCTGATGATGGGACTGGTCGAGTGCAAGAGGTTGAAGTAGAAGTGCGAATCACCAGGGACGGAGCAGTTCAGTCGAGCCTTGAGGAATGAGGTCCACTGCTTTTCCAAGACCCTCTGGGATCCACCCAGGTCACGTTTGCACACCCGAGCCACACGCGAAACCACGACCTGCCAAAGACAAATGGGAAGAGCAGTTGTTATTCTCTACCATAACCGTCTGAAGCACCTGAATGAATGATTTGCCTGTCATCTAAAATTCACGTGGCTTGTTTTGACAGATCTTTGTTTATCAATATACCTTTACTATCAATTATGCATGACACTGTCAGTGTGAGCCCATAATGCTGCCCTGAGCACAATTGCCCACACAACTGTTTAAATGCCTCTTTGTTTTCGTCACTCTGTAAACATTTCAGGAATCTCACTGATCCCTAAACGTCGAGGTGACTATGAATTTCCTGATTTAAATGGATGAAAAAAGGTGTGTCATTATGAATTCAGATCACTTTGAACAAATGAGAAAGGTGTATGTTATTGTCCAAAGAGCGACACCAGCGAAAAGAGCTGCCATCCACTTCCAGCGGCTCTTTTTAAAAGATTCTCTATGCGGATCAGCAGCAGAGTTCAAAAAGAAGAGAAACATTTTTTTTCCATTACCTTTTCCAGGTAATTGAACTCCATGGCTATTTCTCTGAAGAAGAAGTAGATGTGAGGTCCCCACTCCACGGCGCTGACAAAGTAAGGCTCTATAATGTGAGCGGAGCAGAGAAGAAAAATGCACAAAGAGAAAAGGTTATATGAATCACTGTGAAGCATATAACAAATCGCACCTCCATTTCCAAATGCATCATTCACTCCCACGACACTTACAGCACCGACGGAGCCAGAAGCTCCACATTACACGCCAAAAAGGGGATTTCACACCAACAATATCTGTGTAATGGCCACCTGAGGTTTGTTTTCAGGCCTTACTTTCACAGCCCATTAATTTATTTCAATAATACTCAGGACTGATTAGGACCGTTGTGCCGTTCCGACAAAATGCCATGTGTGTGTGTGGTCGACTCCTGCGTCACTGACACGGCTCTTACAAACTTCTGTCACAGTCAATCACTCTAACTGTTGCCATTTTCTCAATAATGGCTGGAAGACAATTTGATGGCATTTCTGAACAGTCGCTGAGGATTTATGTTTGGGCTCGATCATTTGGGAAAGGCGACCTGCCTCAGTGAGGGCACAGTCACTGGATAGTTTAAATCACTGTACCACACTCATGGTGACAGCTTTACCAACGTAGTTCTGTCATCATCAGAGCACTGACTACAACATCAAGTCAACCTTTTTCAACATGATATCTAAGAGAACGGATCATGAATATACCACAAATATAAATCAAGGTACAACAAACCAAAAATCTGTAGATGGACATCAAGTTATTAAGAAGGGGAAGACAACAAGCAAAAACTATAGACACAAGTAGCTAAGGATGTGGATGGATGGTAAGTCATAATTTTGCTGTGACTATGTCGAATCGTTGCACTCACACACCATAACATTGTACAGCAACACCTATAAACACGGCAACTAGCTGTGGGCATTATGGCAAATATGTCACATTTCTTTTCAATGAATCATCAAAATTTTACAGGTATTTTTGAGACTAGTTAGCAAGTTTCTGTTCAGTGCAGCCAAACTACATCTGGATTTGTTACTGAACATGTGCAAAGAATGTAACACAACAAAAAGGTAAACACCCCAATCAAAAAATAGACATTTGACATTTCAATACAGATGGAACTTCCTTCAATATCAGCAGAGACATGACACTTTGCTGCAGCAACACGGCCATTTTATCAGGGCTTTTAGCTCTATTTTGGAAAAGGGACAAATGAATATGCAAATGTAACAATTTTGAACAGAAAAGCTCAAACTGCAATGTCTGGTTATTGAACCAGACTATCAAATATCCGGCAGCTTTAGACTTATTACTATTTCCTCCATTTCCATCTTCTAGCAAGCAGACATCCTGACACATTCCTATCACAGATTATCAGACAGCCAAAATCTCTTTGTCATCCTTATCTGGCTTTCACTGAGTTAGGATTGGAATACAATTCTCAATTCACCTTCTTCGTCATAACTTTAATCTAGGTTTGAGGAGCTTGCAGATAATCACAAACATTACGACAGTAATACAGTAACTATTTTTGGGGCACATATACTGAGTACAGCTCTAAGACAACAATGAAACAATGAGGCAAACCCTGGAGTCATTGACTCCTCACTTTTTATCAACATGTTCAAGTCATTCAGAGTCTAATATCATCATATCGCAGACCCTTAATGATAATACGTTGCATCATATATTTAACTATAAAGTAGAATTATTATTAGGTCAGGTTAAAGAAGGTGAGGTGACCTTCAAAGGCAAACAAACCTAAGTCTTTCCACCCTAACTCTCTGTTTATTGACACCAACACAGTTCATATATAATATGAAGCGTTAAGAAGTCATTCATCTTCATGACGTTGAATGGCAATGATCTGGCAAAAACACTGATGAAGTTTTTATTTTTCCATTTATTTATGTTTTATTGGGTTGACTCTTTTTTTTAGGGGAAGAATTAGACGCATTAGTTCTGACCAAAAAAAATGCTGAATCAGACTGCAGGGAGCAGCTGCTGGAGGAGCAAAACACTCAGTCACCTCACATATTTGAAAGAAGCACAATTCCAGCAATGCTGCAAAATGTAAACAGAACTCAAGCATGCACTCACTACAGCAATCGCATACTCACACAGACAGAAACACAACTGTCTGTCTTTTTACCTCGGAACCACTTGGAGTCATGCTTGACGGTGCGAAGAGCAGGACTGTCCCCAAGGCTTCGGTAAATGACCGCATCAATGGCAAGGAAGTCGGTCACAGTGGCAGTAAAGAGGTTCCTCTCTGCAGCACACAAACAGTGATAGGAGCATCTAGACACAGCAGTAGATGTGGGGCAAATGTTGTGTGAAAGTCTCCACATGTGTTGATCATGAATTATAGTGATCCACATGCTCGATGTCAATACAACACCTTTTTCTATTTTAAACTTTACCAGCAAAAAGAGCCACGTTTGCATGTTTGGGGTCATACGGGCACCTCGCCATCCCACTGACTGGATCTCCGACCATTTCCAGAGTGTCTCCCTGCGGCAACAAACACAGTGGAAAAATATATGTATGCATGCACAGAATGGTCATGGAAACAAGCCACCAGAGAACGGCAATTAGGGAGTGTTATCATAAGTGCAAACTAATGATTCACTGGTGGCAATTAGGCAGAGCAGCAACAGCAAGAGACACACGGGCTCATGCATAAATAAAGCTGACATACACACACGTACTCTCTGGATCCATTCGCCTTCACTGTTACAATGCTCGCTGTTACGAGGCCGTTTTTAGACATCACATACAGTCAGGTTCATTTAAGACACAATTCGGGACGTGTCACTGACATCAATTTCAAGTGTGCAATTGTATTTTGTTATGTCATATTTATAAATACCTATAAATAAAGTGGGATCCAGCCCACTAACTAGTCTCCTGAGGAGCAGAGCGACGGCGAGGCACAGTCAGGTGTGTCATTATCGACTGTCATGTAACAGCTCTCGTCTCGTCCTTTGAAAATGTTCAAACCGAAAATAGAAAATCCATGGGAAAAAAAAAAACACATGCAGTGACAATTAAAGCCGCTTCCCTTCCTCACTTTCCTCATTTCATATTCCAGCGGAGCAATGTGAAATCAGCAGAGGCAGTGATTAATATTTATGTGTACTACTTTTTTCACACATTTCAAATTGTAACCGTAATTGAGCGTGACGGAGGTTTGGCCACGGACAAGCCAGAGAAATCAGCAGACTGTTGGGAGGACTGATGTGAGGCACGGCTGAAGAAACTCTGACTTTGACTAACGCATCCTTGAGCTGAGGCGGAAATGTTGCACTTTAGCTAATTGCCAAAATTAGCCTGACCGGCTCTTGTACCGTAAATGCTGACCATTTCACTTTGTTTCTAAGGATCGCTTTAGTGTTTACGATTTGAAAGGTTACCATACTAGAGATGATTCTACTTCTCAAACAGTATGATGCTAACATCAACGATCACTTCCTTTGAGTGTCCTTTTTAAAGGTCAGTGTTCGGATCCATGTGATCCAAATAAATCCAACAGTAATAAGGTTTGTTCTGTTGAGAGGTTAACTGAAGACAGTGAGACCAAACAAAGTCACGTTAAGGCTCAGTGTACTTTGAAAAGACTCTTCTTCAGTGGGTACATGCGGTGCCTCATGTGCTCAAATATCACCAGGTTTTGACAACACAAGGGCCATTTGTATAGATATTTTTATTTTAGTGTGGCTGTCAAATGAGTGACGCCACCCAGGTGAAATAAATCTGGATCTGCACGATGTGTGACAAGACTATCCTGCAGTACAACTCATGACCTTCATGGCTTCAAAATGTCTATTATTAATGACCCTCCGGTGAAAAACACTCCCATCACCTGCACTACAGGTTCACCAGTTGAAGGTCTTACACACAACATATCATATAAAAAAAGAGACAAAGATCACAATCAAATTGGTATTCCTAAGAGAATACAGTCGTATGAATCCTGTTTGACCCAAAAGTTTGGTTGATTTGACAGTATTTCTGCATTGGTTTGAGAGTAAGGAGACAGCAAAACAGAAATAAATCAAAGAATGTTGAGTGAGGAAAGATGTCATGAAGCAAAATCCTCTCTTGAGAGCAGGGAAACTTCAACCCATAAGACCAGTTGGCCACAAGTATCAAGCCAAGAGACTCATGACTCCCTGAGAGAGTGCTTCCGATACTACGTCAAGCCAACGGCAATAAAACTTGGTCAGTGTGTAATGATCATGTGATCTACTTCAGCGACTTGTTTCTACTTTAGCATTAATGTCTCTAAAACACTAATCTTTGTTGACAAACAGTACTTATAATCTGCCCAAAGGAGTAGTAAACCAGTAAATAAACACATCTGTAGCACATCCATGAAATGTCACGTCTTATCACTATATTGCTTTTTCCTCCAAATCCTCCAAACTGCTCTTTGAGAATTGAATCTCCCAGTAAGAGAAAAAGATTGCATTGGTGGAGTGGAACAAACGTTTAAGTTAGAAAAAGGTCACGATAAAACATTGTTGTTCTGAGCGCTTCACACAGCAACGGGTTTCCACCCTACTTTCACTTTTTACCCTGATGTCTAAGTTCATGTGCGCACCAATTTCAGTTCTTTTTATTTGGTCTTAAGTATGCGTATTCATTTGTTAACACATTTGTAAAAACATAGGTCAAAAGCTGTAACACAATTTCAGGATTAACAGACTGGATAAAATAGAAAGGACACCCTGATGAAAAAACTGTTCTGACTCTGTAAATAACGTTGCGCTCCTGACTGTCAGAAACAGAAGTGACAGACAGAGATTTAATTCTCAAGGACATTTGCTATGGTTAAAAACCATGCAAGTGTCCTTCAAATGTATGACAATAGAGGAAGGCTTTAGATGAGAGGTCCTATTGTAACTCCATCAATTCTCACTTCCAGTTCTAGAGAATGAATGGATGACATTTAAAATTGGCTGCAAAAACAGACATTATTTCCCACTAAACTGTTCTCCTTTGCAGTAATTGTGCCACTTTCCCAACAGCTCAGCAGAAATATAAGCAAATCATAGGATGCCTTCTTCCTCAGCGGTTACCTGTCTCTGACTTTCATTGATAACAAGCTCAGAGTCTCACAGTATTTAACAACTGAATGAAAACAAAAACTGTTATATCATCGGAGGACAAGCCGCCAAAACTGCAAGGCAATGAGAATTAATAACTGCGAGGGGAGAAGAAAGTCAGAGCCATCGCTGAGGCAGAACAAACAATCAGGAAGTAGCATTTGTGTTTGGAATCACTGTGTTCTCACTAGGGAAAAGACATTCATCAACGCTGTCACAGGACTTTTAAGACCGGATGCAACACAGTGTTGGCTTTATTTGGAACTTGTGTGTCACACGTGTGCTCTAATCCTGGGGATTCATCTCTGGAAAAAGAGATGAATCATGTCCATCGCACCACATTCATCACCAGCGAGAGGACACTCAATCTATGGGTCTCTCTGAATGTTCTTTGTCTTACGGTATGTAAAGAATGGGAAAGGAGCGAGGCTCGGGGGCCACGTGAGCCTGTACCTGAGGTCGAGGGGACACTGAACTGTTATGACAGTTGATATTGTATTATTCAGTAACTCCAGTTGTTGACAATTTTTGACGACCTCAACCACGACTTTGCTAAATTCTTTTGTTTAAAGGACCAACATAATGTATGCAAACTGTCATTGTCATTTTCATCCCTGTCAAGCCTCCTGCTTTGAAGTTACCCCTCTCCCCTGCCACACTCCAGTATTAGTATTTTCCTGTAAATCCCCTGTATTACAACATTGAAAAAAATCCTCTCCTTCTGCAAACAGACCTCTGTCACCAGCCTTGTGAGAACATCAACCTGCAGTAGCCTGGAGGATGGCAGTTGCTGCCAGGTTAGTGCCAGCTGCCGGAACAAACCGGGACGACGGAGCTTGTCATCATGGAAAATGCTAGCCAAAAAAACTAAATGGTCATATGAGCATCTAAAAAAATGGGAAAGCAATTTAAAAAATGTGAAAAGTGGCACAGCTCTATATGATTTGTAGCTGCCTACAGATGAACCTAAACCACAAATGCATTCACTTCCACACTTGTTAGCAGTTGCTTGGCTGCGCAACCACGTAGAAATGTATAAAGGCGGCTGGTTGACACTGTCAGGCATGTTTCTGACTAAAATCAAAGACATTTGCACCTGATCGCAACAGGGATCTCACATCAAGCAGTGTTTCTTTACAGCAGGTGTGTTACTCACAGTGTAGTTGGCACACAGCGGGTTGAAGGCGTTGGTGCCACACACAAACAGACCCCCCTGCCTGCTGAGGAGCACCTTCATAAAATTCCTGCATTCATCCTGCAGCAAAGACACAGAGACAGAGTTGATCATGGAGCGGGGCACATTTGGAGAGAAGAAAGACACAATGACAGAACGACTCGCATAAAAACTGGCTTTGCTTTTCCCAGACTGATTATCCAAACTGCTCTGTGAAATGAAGCTTTCCAGTTGCCTGATGTGTGGAATTATTGCACCATTAACGCTGTCAATCATTCTGATGGAGTCTGAATGCAGCCTGCAGAGACTTTTAAGAGTCGCGGCGCTTCACAAATGCACCGGTACACACACACACACACACCAGCAGATACGACTGACTGCCTGACAGGCAGCAATTGCAGCCCGCTAACAGTCAAAGCTAATTGCGTCACTAAATCAAGCTTAAAGATGACAAAAATCGTCTGAGAGAGTCAGAGTTGAACGTCTTTGACATGACATGTTTTGACTTTTGGCAACCTGTGGCAACCACCAGATGTTGTTGTGATGTTTGCGTCACTCTACACCCGCGTGCGATCAATGTTTTAGCAGCAATGACTGTTAGCTGGACTCCAGAGGGAGCACATACACTTGTACATCCCAATTCATTGGCCCCTCCTGGCGCTACAGTACGATGAACTCAACTGAACTCGGTTCATCTCTGACCTTTGAGGGCGACAGCGGCAGCAGACTGACCACCTGTGTTTGTGCGGAGTGAATGTTTATGTGCAGCAGATCACTCTCCCCCTACAGTACAAGTGTCCCAGCCAGGATGGCACCAGCTCAGCTCAACACTCTCACCAATCTTATTCTGCTGTCACCAGCACCAACTGAACTCTTTCCAGTTTTATAATTGTGGCGAGCGGCCTGAACGATGACTCCATTTCATATTTAAATGCTTGTTAGTGTGATGTGTGTAGGTGCGTGTGAAACTGGATCCAGTGATATGTTAGAAGAGTGAGTGCTTTTCCAGATGCTCCCCCCAACGCCACCATGTTCCCACTTCACACGCCACTCTACTTTCAAACACGAGAAGCACAAAAGAAATCAAGTGTTCAGACAGCGCTTGCCAGCGAGGTGTGTATTTTATATGTCTCGTCTGTGTGTGACAAATGGGAGTGTGAAAATACAGGGGTGGATTTCTCACCCCCACTTGCGTGATCTCCTGTGTGACTGCCACAAAACAGGTCGACTAAAGCATCGATGTGTCATTCGCTCTTAATTTAACAGCAAATGTTTCATGAGTCTCAACGTAGCAAAGTCAGAATGCCATTTGTAGTCTAAACAACCTGTCGCACATTTTCATGCACCTGACTTCATTTACTCCCTTCTAGAAGACAGATTTACTACTTCCAGGCCTGCCTTTGATGGTCGCCCATTATATTTTTACTGTTATTGGGCATTTATTTGGCACTAATCAAAATGGAGGACAAAGCTATTGCTAAATAAAGCAGCGTCGCATAAATCACCTTCTCCTCTGTGGTCCATGCTCCAGACCAAACACCACCTGTGCTCACCAGCGAGACTTCCCCGGACGACTGCAGCCTCCTCAAACTAAAATATTAATCTGCTGCTCAGGTGAATTACAGAGTAGCCAGGATTCTTGGTTGAAATCATCGGGACCATGATGGGAACGCTGGCGCAGTGTACGAGCCAGAGAGGCTGATATTCTAACCAAACCTAACCGTTACATTAGAAGAAAGTCAAATCTGAATTGATCAAAAAAAAGTACAAAAACCTTGTAACATGTGCTTTCTATTTCTTGGCCAGACCCAAACCTCTGGTGACAGACAACAAGCAACCATCTCTTGTTGACTGGACCAGGATTTACTCCCAAATGAATGCAAGTGATCCGCAGGCTCGAACTGAGCTCTGCTTCATCTGACTGAAACACAAAACAGGGGCTTGTAATGTACTTTTCTGCCCTCCATCTAAGACACTGAGGCCAATCCTAACCTTGAAGTCACTGTAATAAGATGCGTTAGCGTGCATGTGTGAAGCATTACTGGTCACTATCAGTCGGTCCCATTCAACTCAACTCAAACCTCAGGAACATGTTCGTGAGTAAGCAAACACGCGTACCGTACGCAGCATTTTTAGACTTGGTTTGAGTTTATGCTTGTAGTTGAGGTGGTCAACTATCTTCAGGATTCACTCCCAGGTTTTTCAGGCAACACCAACAAGCCAACTGAGACGAGTAAACACCATGGAGCTCCCTGGGAAGCTATGCAGAGCGAGCCGAACCCCACTCTATCATCGTTCATCTGAACAAGGCAAATACCCGTCTGCTGATTTTACACTCTCAGAATCCCAGCCATTATCATGCAAAACAAAATAAGCTGCTTTGATGACGAAAAAACATCAGTAAAAGAACGGCGCGACTGTACCCATTACAATACTCCATGTGACTGACCAGAGGATAGAACGTTGTGGACTGCCAAGAGCCACAAAACACACACAAAGGTTTGGCAAGCTGGTCTTGTCTCATTACCATCAAGTGCTGTCTCCAGAAAAATCCCAGGAGCACAATTATGATTGAAAACAGAGCATCTCCACATTACAGCACCACTAGATCGCTCAAGTGCAGGCGGACACACGTGGGCAGGAACATGCTAACTAACGTCAGTGCTAATCCACATCCCGCCGCAACACTTCCAACAGAACACACCACCGGCCACAAATCAACATCACAGACAAGAAGCTTCCAGTGAAAGAGAGTGAATAAATTAAGAAGAGTATTGAAGAGAAGAAGAGGTGATGTAATCCCATCCAGGTCGGTCAGCCATAAAGGAGCATCTGTGGCAAGACCTTCAGGTGGTAAGGTCGACTGAAATCCTCTCCCCAGAGAAAAAACCACTCTTCCCTGGGCCACAGTACTGGAACTAAATTGAATGATCTGAGAAGGCTAACAGTCTATGGATAAGTGAGGATCGGTTTTATTTGTCAACCGATTTGGTTGAGGAGAAGACATCTGTTTGAAGCAAGCATGGTGCTTATATTCACACAAACATCACCTTAAGGGCTCATCAGATTGCTGCCCCTGGAGAACAGTCTCTAGTCGCAATGATGCAAAAGCGTGAAACGTTTACATGGTAAAGGAAGAGGGATAAACCATGCTTATAGCTAGGAGGGCGTCTGGGCGTCCTGAAGACTTCTTTCCCATCACCCCCAGTGCTGTGCAGTGAACTGCTCTGTGGAGCGTTACAGTTCGCTGCACGGCACACAGCACTTGCCGAATGCCAGCAAAATAGCTTAACAGGGATCAAAACTCATGTGGTTTTATTCATTTAATCAAGAGCCTTCATATATATTTTTTGTTTGAATAGATGAAAGTTTAAATGCGTTAAAGTTCAGAAAACAGATACACAGCTGATACAACAGTTGCTCATCTTGTGTAATTATATAAAAGTAGATGAACTAAACTGTAGACTTTTATCTTGTAGTAAGGGAAAGAATCATTATAAAAAATATGTTGCTTTTTTTTGTTTGTTTTTCAATTAATCAGGGTCAGCTGAGTAAAACAGTGTGAAAACAAGCGTGGAATGAGCTACTGGGTTCATCTGTTAAGAATTATTTGACTCAGATGTTTGTTTTTTTGTACAAACAGATGTTTATAGCTTGTCAGTCGTTGGCATGGCGTGTCTGGAGGGCAATGGTCTGGAGGCGGAGCTCTGGACACCCTGTTTCAAAATCCCAGCTAAAGCCTGGAACAAATAGACCCGTTTGCAAAGAGTTCAGATTTTAGTTAGTTTAGTTTAGTTTTCAGTTAGAAATGTGGTTGTACAATATTGGCACCAACAATCAACAGATGCTTTGAAAAGTGAGCCTCCTGATTAGGATAATTGCTACAGAAATGACTATTTTATTGGAATTAAATTAATTTAACTAAATATATAGTTGCAAGAGGGTTGATTAAAACGGAATTACCAGCGTAACCATATGGCCTCCGCTTCAGTACAATTGTTTCCACTGTCCTCACAGACAGTGGATGACATCTATCGTCTACTGAACTAGTAGAAAACTACTTTTGTGACGGGCCACAATATCAACAGGCTCTGGGCCTGGTTAAATTGAATTTGCATTTTAAGTTGTCACAGGACTATTCATTCAATGGCATTAAAGTGACTGCCATGGTAACATTAAAGCTTAAGATACAAACATCTACGACTTAAGGTTCAAACTATATATTTGCTTTAAAAGACAACAGATGGACTTTAAAATTGATCCATCTGTCATGGTTCAGCAGGTTCTCTCCCAGTCGGACATGTGGAAAACCCCATATGGAAGAAGAACAGGTGAAATGTTGAAACTACTCCACAGTGCCTGGTGGATAACTTGGCTCATCATCTTGTCCCAGAGGAACGACCGGCGCAGCTGCAGTTACGATCCACAACCCAGCTCACAGTCATTTGTTTAAATTCAACCGCTCTGCCCGAGTCAACTCTACGGTTCCTCCCTCTCTCAAGATTGGGACCCTCGAAAATCTTGACTTAAATACACTGGAATAAATGTGTCTGAGTGTTTGCCAATTTCAAAAGTACAGTATCTACTCTCCACCTCAAAGAGTACTCAAAGTACTGTGCTGCAGGCATTCAAGATGTTGTTTTTTTATCACCATAACTGATTTAATTCATGAGAAATGCTATTAATAACTTTGTGTGCCTCAAAGTCGGACACTATTTTAACAAGAATAAGGAATAGAAAATGACAGAGCATCTGTTCATTTTTATATGGAGACGTTTAAGAGCTGAAACCAGAAGGGCTATAAAACTACACCTTCTGACTGCTCTGGGCTTTTTTTTTTGTTAACAGTGGGGCTGACAATTGAAACTCCAGAGCCCCTCTGAGAGCACAATCAGTGCAGTATTGATCAAACAATCCTGCTAAGTGCTGCATATAACCCAGCCCCACTGCTCCTAAAAAGTACCCCATGTGGGACCACATGCCACGCTGCCACGGCCTGATGCGCTGGCACCGAGCCACCTCCAGAGCAAGGCTCATTCTTCACGTTTCACTGTCCCTCTTCCTCAAAGAAGCAAGGGCGTGAGTAGAAAATGAAAAACGCAGGGAGGGGAAGGAGAATCGGCAAACAGGGGACAAAAGAAAATATGAAACATGCTAATTGAATGACAATGATCCACGCTGTTGCTGTCGCCAACAATCAAGACCGAAAAAAAGAAAAAAAAAATTGGGATACTGATATATTTTTTTTTCTAATTAGGGAAAACTCTGCGGCCTTTGTGATCAACCAAGCAGAAACATTTAATTATAAAACCAATTACGAGGTGGCAAGAGTATCACATCTGACACGACCCGCACACCCCCCCGAGCAGAACAGGACATTTTGAGGAGGTGAAGTGGGGGGAGCTGAAGAGGCAGAGCGGATGGGGAGCTGTGCGGAATATCACAAGCCGACAGATACAAACACTTTCCCTCTTTAATTGCCGTCATGTATGTGTGGGAGAAGGACACAGCGGGCAGATTAAAATTGACACTTAAAGCTGCGAAAAGGATTGAGCACATTCATTTCCTGACGCGCAAGTGAATTAGATCCCGCCTACACATGAATGTTTACATGCACAGCCACAGTTAAAAATATCAAAAGACATTCATCTAGCTTCAACATGATGATCAAATTGTTTGGGCGGTGCCTCTCATCATGCGTTGTGTGTGTGTGTATATATATATATATATATATATATATATATATGTACACAACGCATGTGTATATATGCGTTGTGTATATAACGCATATATACACACACACATATATGTATATATATATATAATATATATATATATATATATATATATATATATATATATAGAGAGAGAGAGAGAGAGAGAGCTAGAGAGGTGGAGGTTTGCCTTAGAAAGGAGAGGAATGAATGTTAGCCACAGTAAGACGGAATACATGTGTGTGAATGAGAGGGACCCAAGTGGACAGGTGAAGTTACAGGATGCAGAGATAAAGAAGGTGGTGGATTTTAAGTACTAAGGCTCAACTGTCCAAGGCGATGGAGAGTGTGAGAAAGAGGTGAAGAAGCGGGTGCAGGCAGGATGGAATCACTGGAGAAAAGTGTCAGGCATGATGTGTGACAAAAGGGTGTTATCAAGGATGAAAGGGAAGGTGTTTAGGAGACAAAGTCAGAGAGGCTAGACTGAGATGGTTTGTACATGTACAGAGGAGTGATAGCCAGCACATTGGTAGGAAGATGTGTGTGCAAGTAGAGGAGCCAGGTGCTATCCTGACTCAATTTTATGCATCTCTGATTTGAATGCAAATTTAAACAAACCTTCTGTGACCTTTCATTGAAGGGTGTCTGATGTGGCTTCACAAAACATTCAAAAGGGTTTAGAAAGTTGTTATTATGACCGAATTGGTGTCATGAACTGCCTTCATAACTCTGACTGTGAGTGAGTGTGCGTGTGTGCCGACAGTGGGAGGACCTGGCAACATTCTTATCCCCCTCACATTGCAGTGTGACTCGCAGCTTTTGCAGACAGCACAGTCATTAGGGCCAAGAAGACCTTTCATATTTCATTCAGCCCTGCAGCTCTCCCCAGGCCAGGCCAACAGAGACCCACTCACCCGTTCCTCTCCTGCCTCCCCTGCTTCTTCGTCGCTGTGCTCTCCATTGTGTTTCTGTCAGATTGTCTCACACAGATTTAATGTCAGGTGTTCGCGCTGTGTTAAATAAGTCATTCTTTTCTTTGCCTAGAGGGGACAGAGACCATGTAACCGATGCACACATTCTGTGCTCCAGAGTGAGTGGGGCACAAAAGCTGGGGAGTAGGTCTTTGAGATATCCCTGGTGCCCAAGCCTGAGCTGCTTCTGGAGACAATTCACTTCAGCTACTTCTTTTAGACGCACATTTTATGAGCTGGATTTGTGTAACCGGGTTGTGTGTTGTCTTCTTGACTCTGCGTATCCAACCTGAGCTATTGATCAAATATGCATCAGTAGTCCCCACAATCCTGACAGGGGCAGTATGCCAGGACACATCTCATATCAGCACACCCACCCTCACTGACTCTTTCGGAGAGATTTAGGGCAAGTTATCTCTAACTGCCTCCCAACATCATATGTTTCTCCACCCAACTACTGCCGTTGTGTGGTGTGAAACTCTTACCGCATGTTTGCCCTTCATCCTGCAGATCCTGATGTCATTCTTATTCGACTCCCATGTCCGCTTCTGCACATCATCAAATTTCCTGGTTAGATTCCAGGCAACGTTTCGACAAACAGAAAGCACAAACGTAAGTCTCACCTTGCTGTAGAACATCTCATCTCCAGCTACAATGTCCAGCTCCACACGGTAGAGGTCGTCCCTGCAGAAAAAAAAAAATCACTGAGCGTTATGTACACAGATTTATTGGCTTCCCTGCCATAAATAAAGCAAATATTGTCAGAAAATTTTGTGGACACATCACAGACAGTAATCTGACACAGAGATTAACCAGCAGTTGAGGAAGACAACTACATAATGATCATCCTATTCCCGCCTTTTGCCTTCTTATCTTCTTATTAACCCGAGCATTGGATTGGATTTTGCACAAGAACCCAAATTCCCCCAAAGCCTTGTATTCAAATGGAATTAATGCAGATTTAATCTAGCTGTTTTCATCCTGCGCACACCCAGGGCGCATCCACCCAAACACACTGTAAACACAGTGCCAGTATTCATGATATTCCGCAGACTGCTCGGCTAATCTACTGATAGCTCGGCGGTAACCTTGAGTGTAACTGTGAAAATGTCGACATAATGAGAGTCGACCGGGGAGCTAACTGCTGACATTAGCATCCTGATCAGGGCTGTCGCTATCTATCGGGAAGGAGCAAAATCTGGGCCTGCATCTAGGAAGAGGGTCGTGAATCTGTAAATGAGCTGTAGCTGTGTTCCTGCTGCAGTATTGATCCCCACTCTCATCCAGCAGTGTCTTCCCTCTGTGCCTCATGTTCAGTCATGACCTCTCCTCCCTCGCCGCCAGTTTATCGCATACATATACGAGTGATTCATTCGCATCTCCACAGCAGCTATATTTGAATCTGCGCTTCCTCAGTACAGGTGGGGATCGCTATTGAATTATTCATTTTATCCACTGTTTGGGTGGAGAAAGACTCCCCTTCATCCTCCCAGGAGCAAGACACGGGTTAAGTGGCAAAGAGCAAAATCACCTGACACTCCCCTGCTGCGTTGCTGCTTAACAGGGCAGAGCTTAAGCATTCTCCAAACACAAGAACAGGCCGGAGTGTCTAATCTCATCCAGGCTCTTTCTACACCTTCAGTCTTACGATTAGCATAATGTATATTGCATCAGGCCGCCCTGTCGGCGCGGCTGGCAGGTTGCAATGTTGCATATGACAGCACACAGGAGGGAGGATCACTTGGGTGGCTCATTTCTTCCTGCTTTGGGTTGTTCGAATGATGCAAAGCCAGTGGCCGGAGTGTGTTTTTGTTTACCTTTCGATTGGTCAACCTTTCATCACACCGTATGGAAAACAGACACTGTTGATGTCATTCACTTTCACATACTATACCTGCTAAATAAATCTTGAGACCCGCAACTAGCAATAAGCTCTTGAGCTTTTTAAGATTTTTTTTTGTGCTCATCTTTCAGCAGAGGGTTTTTTTCAGCAGCACTGAGCAGCCTATGAGCCTGAGATGTAGTGTGCTCTGGAGATGGGCTTGACTGCCCAATTATCCCGACACACTGACAGACAGCAGACTTTTGCCCCTCAGATGCAAGACTGAATACCTAGTTACCAACCACTAACAGTGTCCACCAGTGGGGCAAAGCTTTTTAAATGGCTTTAGCCTTACATTAATGCCAGGCTGGCGATTATGCCGTAGTTTAGATCAGACTTATTCATGGATATTCTTAAGAGGTAGAGACGGAATTTAAAAAGATGGAATTTGAATTTAAGATTAAAAAGGTATGGAAGAAACACCCACACACTGTGATATTCTTCAGCTATATACAGTACACCTAAAATTTTGAGAGCAAGGATTGATGTTTTATCAAGTCAATCAACTTCTAACTTTCTTTACATCTGTTTTATAGTGGTGGGAGTGATTGAATTTTGGGAGCTTGTTCAATTTATCAAGGCAAGACATTTTTGAAATGATTGGAAAAACAGCAACACAAGCGGAAGGGAGGCTTAATGTGACAGTAGTGAGAGCTGCCATGATGTATGGTTTGGAGACAGTAGCTCTGACACAAAGACAAGAAGCAGAGTCAGTACAGTAAGTGGCAGTACAAATATATTGAGTACAGTTTACTTTATATAGAAAAGTTTGGAGAGTAAGTTAGATGAGGGAGACCGGGCACACGTTTCAAGAATACGTACATGAGGGTTTCCTGCTAAAAGTCTATTAGTCAAGGCGGTTGGTTGGTTAGTTTTATTTTCAGACGAAATCGTGGGTGTGTGTGCTCCACCATGTTGGCTGTTTTTGTTTTTCATGTGAACACAGTCAAGGCGGCAGCAGTTCGTGCAACACATTCTCACTTCCAAGGCCAATTTTCAAGTGGACCTTTGCATTCCAGAGTGACGCCCAAGTCAGTGGCATGTTGTCATGTTTAGTCTTTCAGTAGACGCACATGTTCCGCCTTCTGTGGTGTTAGCCGACACCGAGGGAAGCACGTCACGTAAATGAAAGACAGAGGTTGGGGTTAATGCATGAGGAGCCGCTTCTTTCACATATGGCACCTCAAATTATAATGTGTGATATTCATTGAGGGGTTTGAAATAAAAAACATCAGGAGCCTGATTTCAGCAGCAAGTGATTTAAACGACCCTTCGGTGCACTACCAGAAACCAGAGTTTTCATCAAGGTTATTGTTTTACACGCGTTATAAAAAAATAGCAAGTGTCTTTCACTCTCTTTATTCACTGAAAGTCATGGTATCAAATGCACTCTAAATGTTTCACAAAACCAAAGAAGAAGGAAAAGGAACCCTTAATATCTGAGGTGGAAAGCCAAACACCCTGTTACAGTACTTTTACTTTAGTACTTTTATCAATGAATGTAAAAAAATATCACTTCCGTGAAGATTCACAAACCCGTTTTTAACAAAATAATTTTGACAGCCCTAGTACTATCACATCTGGAGAGAGTAGAGCTGAATTGCCAGTGTGCTAGAAACACACACTTAAAGTGAGCACCCAAACGCAGCACCCCCTAAGGTGATGTGGGACAGTTGGCAACCTCACTCGCACAGTGGATTGTGCTGAAACAGTGTCAGAGCTGCAGGCCAGTGTGGGTGTTGATGTGAGTTGCCATGTCTTTCTGTTTTCCTTTATTTGACTTTCTTTTTTCCTTGGGTCATATGTTTCTACAGCGTCCTTCTCTCTGTCTGAGAAACTTTGACCTCGCGGTAACAACGCTATGAACCTCAGTGAATTCTGAGGCCAGAGGCTGCGAGCAGACAAAATTTCACACAAACAGAAATTTTATTGACCAATGAAACATGTTTATCTCAAGGCTATTTCTGTGACTTTATTGCGGGACGCGGCCAACACACGTTTCTTTTGCATCTCGAATATGAACAACAAAATATTTTCTAGCTCTTCTGCTTTAAGTCGTCTGGGCTCCTACGGTCATCTTGTCTACAGGTAAACACTCCACAATTGGTTTATATTTGAACGGATAAGCTTTTTTTTTGGCCAAGACTTGACAGCATTTAAATGCAGCTTAACGCAGTGAGATGCTTCCTCCACCTGCCAACAGCCAGATCCATATTTTATTTTTATTTAGCAAAGACGTGAAAGGGATGCGCGCACTAGCTGCACTCAGCGGGTGTTTGGGTCAGGGATTTAGCAGCGCTTGCAGTCTGAGGAGTAGGAATGCTAATGGGAACGGAATTCGGGGAAAGGAGGAGGCGTCTTATCAGGCCGAGAACTTGCTTGCAACAAACAGGCACTTTCTGAAAATGACGCTATGTCTCGGTGTGCAGTCTGCAGCTTATAAGTCAGGCATGTACGCCGTGATATAGTTATTTTGTCATTTCCAGCTCGGCTAAACAGTGTTATCCACGAGTGTGGCACATGGGCAGAATCCTAAAGCTGCTTCAACACTCATGTAAGAAACTCAAACACAGGCATTTCTGCTCGCACAGACTTATCTTAATGAAAAGTGATGTATTTCACTCGATCATTATATGAGCAGGAGTGCAGGTGCTGTCTTTGTTAGCGAGTGCTTTTACACTCCGACTATGTGATTATTGGGCCTAATGTGCAGACAGCATGTCTGCGACCGTATTACACGACTTGATGTATTTACCACCGAGCCTTAGTCGTGAAGTTAGAACGGTTGGGGGCCAGGGACTGGGTCATTTCCTGGAGCACAGACACGTCTCTATTAGAGACCGGTCCTCTTTGTGGCACAAACTGTTGAGAATAACCAACACCACATGTGGAAACTCAATTTCTATGCCCGTTTCAAGCTTAATTAATTTTCTGAGGCTACACCAGGAATAAATCTTGGAATGTATGTTTTCTGTTAGTGCAGTCTGGTGCCGGTCCGACCTGCTTCTGCAGGACTGACTGTTTAACAATGAAAGTGTGGTGCCACTGTTGACATCTTGCCCCCAACAGGAACAACAGGGCTACTGTCCGTCCACATTTGGCACATTTGTCAGACAGATGGAGCTGAGCGGAGAGAACTCTTGGCTGGATCAGCTATTGGTTCAGCTTGAACCAATCGGTCCTAATATTGTGCCACAGTGCAGGCACAATGACTCAATGCTGTTTTATGTGTCTTAATTAAACATTCTCATCCCCAAGAGGCACTGTTAAGTACTTTGGTAAATCATGTTTGTACAGTTAAATGGAAAGTTTTAACTCAACCACAACAGTGCAGAGGGTTTGAATCACAGCTGTGCCTGCTCACAGCTTCACTATACAGCCAATCGCAAGAACACAAAAAGCACACACACATTTAGTTCGGAAGTTTGGAAAATCAAACTTTTAGGTCTTCATTTTTACTGCTTCAGAATGCTGCTGCTTAAATCCCGAATAACACAAGGAAGCTGCTCAGTCCAGTGTCCAGTGAGGGTTAGATGCACCCGTCATCAGGGACAGTTACCCATGAGTGTGAACTGTTTGTGACCATGAGCCTGACTAGCAGTGCAATGCATAAACCAAGGCACATTGTTTGGTGCGGAAAGCAAGGAGTGTCACCCCAAGTCTTGACCATTTCTCAGTTTTTTTTTACTGTGACGCCTTGCCTACGGCTTCAGGAAAAGCCGCCGGGGTGGAGACAATTCAATTTCTGGCTGACAACAGCATCAGTAGTGGAAAAAGACTGTGTTGGACTAAAATATACAGATAAATATATTCTATAGAAAAGGTTTTTACTTTGGACTTCAGCTGGAGTTTTTTTTAAATCATGTGTGACTCGTACCTGGCTCCGATGTAGAGGGTGCGGTTGACCTGGAGGACCCTCTGGATGTGGAGAGGTTCTTGTCTGAGCCATGTCCGGTGAGGTCGACCCAGAAACACAGCGTAGCGTCTTGTCACTGTCAAGTGAAATGACAAATCACGATTCAGCACTTCTGGGACTAAATGAATTGATCAAAGTGAATCCACTTAAATGTGGCCGTTTCTAAAAACACATGAAATGTGTGACAGGACAAAAGCAGGAAAGACAACATGTTACTAATGTGACCATCTGCATTGATGGTCTTTGATTGGGTTTTTACTGTTACATATTTGGAGACGTCCAAGGTGAGAAGAGAGTTGAAAATGTTGGAGGACACTTTGAGAAAATATCAGAAGTTAAAGCAGAATATTTTTAGTTTTCCAGAGGACAAGATATTCTCCTCATTGATTATGGGAAGCCTTGAGGGAGCTAAATCAAAGAGAGAGGCAGTCAGGTACTTCAGCATCACTTCGCTGTGTAATCCTGCTGCTGCAGACAGATTGAAGAAAATAAAAGAGGAGACAGAGGGTTTGTCTGAATCTGCTGGATTAGTATAGGAAACTGAATACATCTGCCCTTGACCAACAACCATCTGTGAATTTCCTTCAAATCCTGTTGTTTGTTTTGCTCTGCAGCAATGACGCTGGCTGTTGTTGGACCTTTTGTGGAGGTAGGGGTGTGTCATATGACAATGTTGATGTTCAGCCAAAGTGAGGCGATTGCATGGATTGTCTCTTTCTCATGGCATAAACTACAGAGCTATGCTGATGCGCTAGCGCACGTTGTCCTGCTACACACTTTTTTAACCAGATGCGCCTCACAGCAGATTGATGACTGAATGAGTTTTCTGGTCTCACCTGCGACCGTCCTGACCTGCGACTGAAGACTGTCTGCTGCTCAGAGCTCTTTTGAAAACTTCATTGACCTTTGTTGAAAATACTCAAAAGAGTCGATACTGTTAAACGGCATGTGCGAGGGGAAGTAAAAAATTTCAAAGTAACCTCCTCAAAACTATTTAAAATTCATGCAAAAGAAGCCAATAATTTGTGACGTGTACTTTGGTTTAAAGCTGCGGCACCTGTAACAATCAGGTCCAATAGCCAGACTTTGCAGTTTGATCTTTTATATTCAAAATTGCTTTGCATTTTTATTTGAGCCTTTTCAATAAAATCAATAAAAAAGTGTTTTGGCGCACCTCAAGCGTGTTAAAAGAACTGTGGTGATGAAAGAAAACACTTGTGTCTTGGCTGATGAAAGCCATCTTTTATGTTGCCAGAGTGTTGTTGCAGACATTTCTTATGCTTATGTTCTTTGCACACATTGGCGAGTGTTTTGGTTACTATGGGCAAAAACATGCAAACGAGTCTCAAAAATACACTTTATAAAAAAAATAAAAAAAAAAAGGTATATTTTTGACAAATCGCCTACTGCTACGTGGAGGTGAAAAAATATAAAATATTAAGGAGACTAAACTCTTGTCCCAGTACATGCTGGTCAGTCGAAAACTGACTACAGACTGAATACAGATACTGGATCGGCTTTGTCCCAGTTTAGTGAGTCGCTCTTCATGATAGTAAGCTATCAATCATCCAACTGAACAGGAACACAAAAGCAAGTTTTTATCTCATCAGTCTACAATCGTTTATATTTGCCACCATGTTTCCAATTAGTCGATTGCGATCTGTACTGTACTGCAGGATCTATACGTCACGTATTTCCTATAAACAACATCCATGCACTAAGGTAACATGCAGCAGACCCACAACCACTCAACTCATTGTTATTGATACATGGAGTAGGGTCGGTGTGAACTCAGCTGAGAAGCCATCGATCAATAGTATAGAGCTGAAATCGATCGGCGTCTGGTTTGTGCTGGGATTTAAGAGCTAATATGGAGACTGGAAGTCTGAGTGCAAAAGAGGCCATGTCTCTGGAGGGTCTGACGGCGACTGTGGGAAAGCCATTTCAGCAAGTGTCCCTTCTGACACCCTTTTTTTTCATTCCCCGCTCCGCACCTTCAGAGCTGCTTCCCAGTCAGCACCATTCGTGTGAGTGCATGCTTGACCTCCAGAGCCGACTCCGCGACCCGAAACCGTCTTGCCAAACACCCTGCATGACAGGGCCTGACCCAGAATCTCACGCATGACGACAGTATGGAGGTCGGTGCAAGTGGGAGTAGATGACAAGAAAGTGAGGAGTTACCTTCAGTGGGGATGTAGCTGAGAGGTCCCGGCTCCTCGGGGAACACTGAGCAAGCAGTTTGGAGAAGCCAGCACAGGAGGAGAAGCAAGGGAGGGCCCAAACTCTGCATGGTAACACACTTGTGGAGTCTGTAGAAACAATAAATAGAAGTAGTGAGTGGAAAGTTGGTGGCAAATGAGGCACAAGCGTAAGAGCAGTCCACAAATAAAGAAAGAAGCCTTCACGCCATCTTCACTGACTCACAACTGGTCACGAAACAGGGCCCTTTCTGTTTCCCTCAACATTCCAATGTCCCTGACCTGATGAGGAGATAAGACATTGCTCACAGTAATGGTTCGTGTCTTAGAAGTGGTCGACTCAGAATGCAGAATGTTGACTGGACGTCAGCGGATCAAGGGTGAAGGTTTGGAAATGTACTCATCGTGTTCAACCTCCTGACGTTTCTGGTCAAGCACAGACAGATTTGACACCAATTGATATTCAGTCACACACACGATAAGCGTAAGTGAACAAATGTCACGATACTGGACATAAATTAGATTCAATTGTATTGCATTATTGGGCACGGTGCTCCGGCTCCTCAGCAGCAAGCACTCAAGTAGAGTTGGATACTTGTGGGTGAAACAGAAGCCCTACTCTCGGAAAACCAAGTCTCCATCGGCAGGTGAAAGAGTGACGGATGAAATAACATTCCAGAATGGAACAGGATATGAAAAACAGTCAGGGGGAGAGGAGGGTGGTTTAGATAAATTAAATGTTTGAAGGACTCGCAAATCATCTCCCTGCCAGTGAAACTGAACTGTCAGTGTTTTTCATGCCGACACGCACGATATTTATGTGTCTCCGACATGATTCATGTGGAAATCCAAATGATATCCAAATGAAGTTACCCACCATGATCCATCCAGACAATAACCGCAGTCTGAGCAGCAAAGCTATCAACTTTATGTTCAAACCTCACAATGTGTGGCTGCTGACTCTCTCGACGTCTCTTCCAATACAACTTGTTATTATCTCTTCTTCATCTGCAATCAGGCAGCATTTTCTCTTCTTCATTCCAGACTTCCGTGGAAATGCGGTTCAGAAATCTATTGGTTCTTTATTAAAGCTGTTTGTGTGGTTTTGTTGTTGTGCTGAGCTTCGAGTGGCGCATCCGCCAACACAATACACTGGGGATAGTCCACTCACCGCACAAATGAAACTTTTGAGATTTGAATGCGAGGAAGGATTTCTTTATGCAAACCGCTTACAAATATTTGACTGTGGTCACAGACACCGACTGTGTGAAGCGATGCACAAACAAACATGTTGCTGTAGCAGGCAGTAAAGCATGGCTGTGAAGCATGGTCTTGATGGAAGGTGTGGAGTTAAACCTCGCATTCAAGAAGTTACATTCAACTGCATGGATACAGACAATGTGTGTGGGGGCACGATAAGTTTCAAACAAGGGAATCTTTGGACCCTTTGATGTACATTTCACTCGCAATGGATACAAACAGCCATTGTACAGGAGATCGTCGGAGTCATTACCGTATCAGGACGCCTGATCTTGATCTGCATTTCACAAATTCCCCACATCCACATCAGAATATAGGGTGGGAAGTGGGTTAATTACCCGACACCCACCAGCAAAATTACAGGAGGTGAAGGAGAACGAGTCATGAAGGAATAGAGGGGGTCACAGGGGCAGAGGTTGTGATGAAGTATGAGATAAGTGAGGCTTTACAGAGAGAAACAATGAGAAGATGAGAAGTCAGGAAGTTGGCGTTCGCATTCAGCGATTCTATTGTTTCATCCTATTAATAATGTATGAATGAATATGGAACTCTGCGCACTTGTTCCGAATAATTAGATACCATGGGCTGGAGGATTAGAGGGGGCACCACGGAGAGTGTGTGAGTGTGTGTGCGTTTGTGCGCAGGGTTTACAGTCGGGGCAAGCAGTTGGAGTGAGGCTGGCGAGAATGACAATTTTACCTTTTTTGTTCAGCAGAGATGAAACTTGACTAGTCAGTTTCGCTTAAGGACGGAGGCCCTACATGGTTCTCTCTGCACATACAAACATGCTAACTCCAATTGTTCACTAATAATTTGATTTACCTGTGCTCCCACATAACTTGTTTCAACAAGGACAGGGAAGTATCAGTCCAGTTCACATTGGGTGTAATTCAATTTTATTCTTTCTAATACGGAGATAAAAAAACTTTATAAGACAAATTTTTGTTTTAAATGAAAGTTCAACAAACAACAAACAATAATCTGTGAGGAATACTGCTCAAGACAATAGCTTTTTTTGACAGCGACCTCAGTTTAAAAACGTGCCGGGAAGGAACTTTTGGCAACAGAAACAAAAACTGCATTTTGAGGATTCATGCGTGGACACAAGTGTGAAAAATAATTGTGTAAGAGGAATTGCTTGAGCTCAATCAGCAGCTGTGGTGGATAAACCAAGCTCCCCTGTGTGAGTCATTCACATCGTGGCACTTGGCTATTGAGTAAAAGCAAAGTGGTTGCAGTTAAAGGAGTGAGTTGTTCACTAAAGTATCTCAAACAATATTCTAAAAGCGTGTGATCACTAACTTGTGCCCAAGAAGTTGATCTGTGCCGTGTAAACAAAGTGAGCACAACGGGAAGGAAGATCTGTGACTCCTTTAGCAGTGGAATGCACTGGGGACAATTCAGGACAGCTCATTCAGGTCGGCTGGAAGAAGATATTGATTTTCCCTTCAGATATAAGATGCCTTAATTTCATTATGTGTTAAGTTATGGAAAGGAAGAGTGATTGGCATTGAAAAAGATGCTTTATCTCAGGGAAGGTTACACCAGAAAGAATCAGTTATGAAACAGTCACTGCTTTTGTCCTCCCTCTTCAATGATTCACAGTAATCCCTTCCAGCCATGTTGTTCTGTACGTTTTCTGTGCTTCCACGTCAGAGACATGAAGTACTTGCAATCCAAATTGGACTAATGACTTGGAGGAAATCCCTCTTTGCCCTAGATATATGGAAAATGGTAATGAATCTACCACATTATTGGGGACAAAGAAGAAGTGGGTATATTTATGGTGAAAGTGTTTAAGAAGCGGTGGTCAAACAGAACATCATCATTCGTGGTACATAGTTCTGCTGCAGTGCAGAGAGATAATCCCTTTTCACATCTGCTGGTGGCAGATTTGGGTAAATTCTTTTAGTCACCTTTTCATCTTTTGCGAGGTAAAGTGCTGGGCTTGTTGTTGTCTTCAGAAAATGGCATGCTATAAGATGATCTCTTTTAATAAAGAGTTGTCATCAGAGGATTAACTAATGGATTCTTAATGGGAAAACAACATAATCATGCTCACAGCTTATTGAAGCTCATTACGTTGGTTTTACTGCTTCTGCTTTTGTCCTGCTGGAGTTGATATATTGGTGCGATAACTGCTGATATATCATGGAGCAGAGTCACAACTGGATGTGGCTCATGGTGCGTTCCAATTGTCCTTCGAACATGGAACTTTGCATTCATGATTCACAAATTTCCTCTCCATTTGATCATTTTCCGTCCATCGTCATGGCGATGCTTCAGTGCAAAGTGTGACCCAAAGCGTGCATACAGTGTTGGACAGTGAGAAAAGAATTGCAGTTTGCAATGAGTGTGCAACCAAACTATCTAGAGCCCCCGTTTACACTGTCAGACTACTATATAATTATATATTACAAATGTTATTTTCTTCTTCTTCCTATTGTTATTATTATTATTATTATTATTAAGTTCCAAAAAAAAAATCAATACAAACATATATTAAACACATATTTGAAAAAGATATATGTAAACATGTTCTCGGTATATATTCGGTATTGTTTGATATTCATTTTAAGCATTTGCCTCATATTTTTTAATTCGGCGTATCTTCACTTTTAGTGAAGTGTATAAAATGAATGGCATGTCACTGTCTCTACAGCCGAATGTAATGAGTCTGAAGTAACAGCCCAACCGCAGAAGAACTGGGCCTGGATAGGGAAGAACGAAAAATTCAATAGAAAGGTGGCTCAGACAAGAGAGACATTGAAGAAGAGTGGTGGAGTCACAGTGGATATATCAGAGAGAAGCCAAAGAATGCACCACAGGAGGAGGGACAGCGCGACAAAGGAACAGAGCAGCCAGCAGAAGTCTTGAACGGACAGATTTATCTCCACAGTCAGCCAAGAGTGGACAAGTGGGAGAGTCTTCTGACTTGCCCGTAAGAAAAAGCCTGAAAAGGTTTATGTGCCTAATAAAGAGTTTAAAAAGAGCATCTTTATATGGTGGAAGTACCTCAGTGGCCAGTAGTTGGACACCCGCTGACCACATAGATGCCTCAGTACACTGAACTTCACCTGATTCTTTTGTAAAATGACTGACACGAACACTACACTCCACAATCTTGAACAGAAACAATATTAGTGAGTCTACTCACCTCAGCAGAACTGCATCAGACATGAGTCAAAGAGCGCAGTCATCAGTCAGCTATCATCACAAAGACGGATGGCAGATTGGTGTAGACAAGAGTAAACAAAAGAATACCAGCGAGTTTGGCATCTGAAGTAAACGTGTTTGACAGTGGCAGGCAACAGTCATAGCTGCATGGTGACAGTGTCACTGTGTCACACTGATCCAGCACTTTGCTAAACTTTGGGAATCCTTCATGTTGGAACCTCTGCCTCGGATCTCAAAGTATATGCCAGCAGAGGAGCTTGCACTAGATACTCTACAAACAAAATAGACGCACCAAAAAAACTAGCAGGTGTAAAAAAACCTCAGGTACTCGAGGAGAGCTGGGACGGCTCATCGCTGGATTAAATCGATTTAGGAGCTGTTTGTTTTCCATGATGTGCTATGCTTTTGCTGCTGACTGAGCAAATGCTTCATGTATTTTTAATACATCAAGCTACAAGCAGCATCATATGTTTTCAGACTAGGACTGTGTGTTAACTTGTGAGTTTACCACACAGAAAAAGAAACACGATGCGAATTCACAGCTGCTTTTCACTAAATGAGGATGTGTATCACTAGTATGGAACTAGTTCAGATATCACAAGTTGGATGTGGAAAATACTTGGCCCATATGCTAAGCTAGCCAAAATACTAAGGATAGCAACACGACAAATTGAGTCCAGCCCATCTGAAGTACAAGGTGAGAGCCAGCAGATGCGTCTGGAGACAGCAGCAGCATCGTCAACAGCATCCAGATCCTCCGGTAAACAAAAAAAGACAACTCCACCCACAACTGCAGTTGCTTCCAGTCTGTCAATTCCATATGACAAGGAGAGCAAGAGACATAAAACAGAACATCACTGATGAGATTTCACTTTCGGTGAACTTCTTTGTTTTGATTCATTCTTGTGGTCTTGAAGAAAACCTGAAGGACAGGATACATGTAGTACTTGCTTTTTTGCACCCATCAGCATCTGTGCTTGAGTTTAAAATGAGCATTAAATCGTATTTTACTGTGTGACAGTTACCACAGATGATACTAACAAGTCACCAGTGATGCCAGTAACATGTTACTTAGTAAAGCGTTACTTTTATTTAACCACTTAATTCAGTACCAATAACAATAATAATGTTACTACTTCAAAACCAGTAATTATATTAATCCAATCCAAGTCACAGTGTGTTACTTTTTTGTTATTTTCTGGATGCAAAAATCCCCCAAAAAATCTTTATTTGCTCTCTTCTGCTTCGACTTGGGGCATGGCGTCATGTGCGGACACATCAGTCACATTTTCAGCGCGTGGGCGGCTCAGGTGCCAAGCTGCTGGTGACACGGACGTAAACAACAGTGGAGTGACGTGAAAAATATGCGTTTCTAGCTCAGAATACAGCCACTGCTTTGCCTGTTACAGATCATAGTATTAACCCTACCGAGTCCACTGATCGTAGTCAAAAGTGCAGACTCAAAAATCATCTCGACAGGTCGCGTAAAACTACACTTAAAGGAATATTTCTTCACGCTGGTTCAGGTTCACGTTGATGTGCCATTCTGCAATCTCAAGTCAAAAATAAATTCCTCTGCCAAGCGCGACGGAGCGCTGAGACGCCAGTGTCACTGCAGCCATGGCTTAAGTGCAGTTACTGCCTCCAGGTGGCCAAAAGGAGATGTGACACACTGAGACTTTGTACCCCTAAGTCTTGTAGTGAACAGTGACTCCTGGGGAATGTCCTCAATTTTTATATAAATCATTACATATCATTTAGTTTTGTGAATTTGTTTCTGAAAATGATACTTTGTATTTGCTTTGTAATTTATTAAAAAGGTTCATATTTGTGGCTTTCACAGGGCCAATTTTGTTCATACTCGAGATTTTTTTTTTTTTTTTTTTCGGTAAGATTGGAAGTCCAACTTGTTCATACAGAATGTCAAAATGAAATGTGCATACACACAGATTGTGCTGAAAGACATGACCCCATGCATGGCCAGGTGAACAGTTTCAAACCACAACTTCAAAGTTGCCATTGAAACGTTGTCAGCAGCTGCAAAATGCAACACACTTACTTGTAATCTTTTAAATCAAAGTAATCAGTAAAGTAACTAAGTTACTTTTGAAGGCAGTAATCAGTAATAGGATTACTTTTTCAAAGTAACTGCAGCAACTCTACTAGTCACTAGCTCTGCGGTATCTTAACAGTGGGGCTCTCAACACAGAATGTTATGAGAGATGGAGTCAAACATACAGTACAGTTCCATGACAAGGTTCTGTGGCCCATCTACAGTGGTAGCCTGCAAACATGACACAGAAACATACACTTGCATACCTGCACCTCTGTTTAAAAGCTGTGCCTGACCTTTCCACCAAAGCTCTATTCAGACAGTCCCGGTCATCATTCTGGCTACGACAGCAGTTTAAATTAAGCAGACATGAGATTTACATCCACAGTCATCTGAGTGCAGACAAGGGCAGAACATTCTGCTCGCTGCTAGTCTGCAACATCAGGAGACATAAACAGCATACGGTCCACACACACATATGCAGGGAGCGAGATAACAAGAACAACAAACATCCACCGTGGGTATTGCGCTCCACTTAAGCAGAGCCACTGCCTTCCTTGTTATCTCCAATAGACCTAATGCAAAAACCATTAAGGCATTCCTTCCACGACTTTTCTCTATTATCCATCTCTTCCTGGTAAACACAGTGACGTCACCAAGAAAACATAGAATCCTGGAAAAAATGTAAGAAAAATAGACGACAGAAAAGTTGGGGGAGAGGACGGCAGCAACATTCTGGAAGGAAAAAACACACAGCGACCTTTAGCTTGGAATGGAAATTTTCCCACGCGCTCAGGAAACAGGATATTTGCAGCATGTGTCTCAGGACAAAACATTTCAATAAATCTCTTATTTAATCAGAGTAAGTTCATGAGAATGGGTCACCTCAATCTTTTTCATACAGCCAAGTGATTGGAGGAGGCACCTCAAGAAAGTCTTTCAATGGAACAGCATGTCCGACCTGCGCAGAAAGTTAAATCTCGCCTGCAGATAATGAAGTTCTCAATAAAATCAGGAGACTAGTGAGATAAGAAAGATCAAGCCGCCCAAAGTCTTCATTATATACATCGACATCTTTCAACAAGTAACATCAGGCACCAAAAATAATAATAAATAAATAAATAATTTATTATAAAGCCATTATATAAAAAAATATGAAATAAAGAAAAAATATAAATTCATTAATAAATATAGTTAAAAATGCATGCATATAAATACAGGAATACAATTTAAAATGTGTTTCTGATTAATAAATAATAATGTGCATTGTTTGTTCTTTTATTTCGGCATTTATTTATTTATCATAATGCCATGTTTTGCCCCTCATAGTAACATATTTTAAGCATCAAGTGAAATCTCTTCACATCTCAACAATGGAGACAGGCCTCACCTTTGCCCTCCCACCCGTTTACAGCCATCATTAGCAGGGCAGGGATCAGGGGCCGTGGCCATAAATCACACGCAAGCCATCCATGTCAGAGAGCCCAGATACACCGCCGTAAAAATGAAAAGAAAACACACTCTGGAGCAGACGGGAGGATAAAAGCCACCACATCCATCAGTAGATGGAGGCTCTGAGAAGCAAAATATACAACTCCAGAAGTCTCCTGTTTGCTTTTACAGAAACCTTCTTCGTGACAATACGAGGTTCTGAAACATGACAGGACTCTTCTTGATGTGATTATTGCTTTAAAGTACCCAGAAGGGCCTTTATTACCAACCACAAGTACCGAAGAGAAACTCAATATCATCCCACTGAGGGACCATTTTACCATTCTGACTAGTGAATCTGTAAGGTGGATTTACTGTCACAACAACAAGTGGCAGTCTGAGCGCTCACAGGGTTGTGAGCCAGGTAAGGTAAGAATATTCAACAATTCAACAGAAAATTGCAGAATTGCTACCCAGTACACACCAAAATGTACTTAAATCAAAGAATAACAAACATTTAATGAGTGCCCATGGGAAAACTGCCCTCTGGACAAGTTACAAATAGTATTACAAATAAACCTTCTCTAGCTGTTTGGTCAGTTGTAATACAGCAATTAGAATGTTGGCAACGGTTTCAACCGCCTACACTATCTGGTCTGGTCCTCAGCTTATTCCCAATGCTCCAGTCCATCGCAGGCACCAACTCACACGCTTGGTTATGAATACTCGGTCGCACCATTAGCATCGGACTGTTTTTGGATTGTGGGAGGAAACTGGAGTGGCCAGAGAAAAGCCAGCATCCGCACTGGGGAAGCACATACATCTCTCCACAGAGAGAGGAAGGAAACCACTATCTGTCAAACCTGTAATGATTTATTGATTTATGACTCCGGAAGTAATAAACCCCAACCCTTCCGGAAGTAATAAAGCCCCTCCCCCTTTTTATATCAAAAAGAAATTAAAATAATAACCCTCCCCTTTTTTATATCAACAGGAAATTAAAATAATAACCCTCCCCCCCTTGTTTATGACAGGAAGTAAAATAACGAAGGGAGTGGGGCGGACAGCTGTATAAACATCACCCTGTGTGTATATATATATACGTACCCTTCAGACTGTAGCCAGGAGCAAGGACCCGACGAGCACAACCAACCGACAATGTCTGTCCCTACAACGATGCGCGGCTCACCAGTGATCAGCGAGACGTCTGTGACTGTTATTGAGGACCCGTGGATGGGCGTCGGGGCTCCCCGTAAATCTGTAATGTACCTACGACGTACGCAGGCACCGCCGGGGGAATCTTTGCAGGAAGAGTGGTCTCTAGAGCCTTACGGACGTCGAGGAAGATGGGGGTACACGTTTAAGTACGAAACAGCCGAATTGTACATTTACCAGCTGGAGGATGACGAAACCCTGAGTGCCTGTACGGAGATGGCTGTGTTATCGTCTAACGACTGGGGTGTGCTGAGAGAGGTGAAGCCGGAAAATCTTCCCTGGACTGGAGAAGAAGAAGAACAACGTCAGAAGGTCGGAGTCGTTTCTAACAAACCCGAGCATATGGAGAGGAAACCGTCCTTCATGGCTATATGGTTGGCTAAAATGTCAGGATCAGGACGCTGGTCCTTCAGGGCCATCCATAAAGTATCAACAGGAGTCACAGGCGAAGAAGAAGAAGATTTCGTCCTGGAGTATTTTAATTCCGATTGTGGCGTTTTTCGTACTCTGTTAACCATACCGATGGATGCTTGGAGTGAGAAAATCCAGGAGATTTCTCCAAAAATCGACGGTCTCTTCTACCATAGCCGCTTATGGAATGATGCCCTTGTGTTGAAAAAAGCACTGACCTTTTAGGACCGCCCCACTCTGGACCGCCTACTTGTTGATGGTTGTTATAAAGAGGATTTTTTCCAGAGCAACACCATGCAGACGTGTCTGTTGGAACAAGACCATCCAAGACAACGATGAGGCCCGAAGGTGTTCCGAGACGTATCGTCACTACCTTCCTCGGAGCTGCTACAGGCGGTCCCGGGTACGGGATGAACAACTCCATGCCGTCACCTCTACTTCCTGCGGTAGAACACGTTGCGGCTGACGATCATAAGTACGAGGATTCTAACGGCGACACGACAGACGGAGCCCGTCCTTCATTGGCCGTCAAAGACAACACAGACGTCTCTGTTACAACTGAAATGCAAGATGTGGATGACGAGGAGGAACCCGTAGGGAAGACGGCAACCACCTGCACCGGGAACGAAACTGTCGACGTGCATCCGACTGTTTTATCCCCTGCTTCTCAAGACCTAGAACCAGCAGCTAATGATGAAACGGACGGATGGATAAGCGGTTTGTTCCTGAAAGCTGTAAAGACAGTTGTATTTCATCTACTAGGTAAAACCATGCGCCGGTATTGGAGGGAGATCTGCTACGGTTGCCAAGTAGACCATCCCAGCCAACTACAACACAGCTGTCTTGAAGAAATGGAGGATGATTTCTACAGGCTTAACTTCCACCCGTTGATGAAGAGACAGCTGTGTTGTAGTTGGCTGGGATGGTCTACTTGGCAACCGTAGCAGATCTCCCTCCAATACCGGCGCATGGTTTTACCTAGTAGATGAAATACAACTGTCTTTACAGCTTTCAGGAACAAACCGCTTATCCATCCGTCCGTTTCATCATTAGCTGCTGGTTCTAGGTCTTGAGAAGCAGGGGATAAAACAGTCGGATGCACGTCGACAGTTTCGTTCCCGGTGCAGGTGGTTGCCGTCTTCCCTACGGGTTCCTCCTCGTCATCCACATCTTGCATTTCAGTTGTAACAGAGACGTCTGTGTTGTCTTTGACGGCCAATGAAGGACGGGCTCCGTCTGTCGTGTCGCCGTTAGAATCCTCGTACTTATGATCGTCAGCCGCAACGTGTTCTACCGCAGGAAGTAGAGGTGACGGCATGGAGTTGTTCATCCCGTACCCGGGACCGCCTGTAGCAGCTCCGAGGAAGGTAGTGACGATACGTCTCGGAACACCTTCGGGCCTCATCGTTGTCTTGGATGGTCTTGTTCCAACAGACACGTCTGCATGGTGTTGCTCTGGAAAAAATCCTCTTTATAACAACCATCAACAAGTAGGCGGTCCAGAGTGGGGCGGTCCTAAAAGGTCAGTGCTTTTTTCAACACAAGGGCATCATTCCATAAGCGGCTATGGTAGAAGAGACCGTCGATTTTTGGAGAAATCTCCTGGATTTTCTCACTCCAAGCATCCATCGGTATGGTTAACAGAGTACGAAAAACGCCACAATCGGAATTAAAATACTCCAGGACGAAATCTTCTTCTTCTTCGCCTGTGACTCCTGTTGATACTTTATGGATGGCCCTGAAGGACCAGCGTCCTGATCCTGACATTTTAGCCAACCATATAGCCATGAAGGACGGTTTCCTCTCCATATGCTCGGGTTTGTTAGAAACGACTCCGACCTTCTGACGTTGTTCTTCTTCTTCTCCAGTCCAGGGAAGATTTTCCGGCTTCACCTCTCTCAGCACACCCCAGTCGTTAGACGATAACACAGCCATCTCCGTACAGGCACTCAGGGTTTCGTCATCCTCCAGCTGGTAAATGTACAATTCGGCTGTTTCGTACTTAAACGTGTACCCCCATCTTCCTCGACGTCCGTAAGGCTCTAGAGACCACTCTTCCTGCAAAGATTCCCCCGGCGGTGCCTGCGTACGTCGTAGGTACATTACAGATTTACGGGGAGCCCCGACGCCCATCCACGGGTCCTCAATAACAGTCACAGACGTCTCGCTGATCACTGGTGAGCCGCGCATCGTTGTAGGGACAGACATTGTCGGTTGGTTGTGCTCGTCGGGTCCTTGCTCCTGGCTACAGTCTGAAGGGTACGTATATATATATACACACAGGGTGATGTTTATACAGCTGTCCGCCCCACTCCCTTCGTTATTTTACTTCCTGTCATAAACAAGGGGGGGAGGGTTATTATTTTAATTTCCTGTTGATATAAAAAAGGGGAGGGTTATTATTTTAATTTCTTTTTGATATAAAAAGGGGGAGGGGCTTTATTACTTCCGGAAGGGTTGGGGTTTATTACTTCCGGAGTCATAAATCAATAAATCATTACAGGTTTGACAGATAGTGGTTTCCTTCCTCTCTCTGCTGCATATTCCATATTCTGATATTATTTACCATCAACTCTACACTATACACAATAACACAGGTGCAGCCACTGTTGAGAAGAATACAATGGAAAGCTGATGGAAATATAACTCAAAGGTTAGAGACTAAAAAAAAACATTTTTATTTTTAACAGCAAAGGTGAGCATGAAGCAAGCAATAAAAAAAAGATTTCCTCCAGTCGGGCAACCTTTGATTTTATCCCAGCATTTGCATTCACATTCAATCATGACTTGATATCGCCCACCTGATTCTCACTGCAGCCCACCCGCCTCATGCCCTTTGGACATGTCCAAGACCCCCCAGCATATTCAGCCAGGAAGAATCAGCCGTCTTATTTTCAGGTTTTACAAATATAATGAGTTTACCTTCCCACTGTCTTTGAATGTCAGGCAGACACACTAACAGCAAACACTCAGAGGTTCCAGTCAGACAGCTGTATACGAAGACATTGTTTCACTTGCAGTATCAAGATTTTGCTTTGATAATTATTCTTTTTGAATAATCCTCGTCTTTAGTTTAAGTCGCAGATCAGAACGGACTCACGGACTATCATTCATCCATTCATGTCGACGGTGAATATTTTCATTTTTCACATGGTTTATTAGATGAATAAAACAACTTACAGCCCAGCAATGCCCTAACTTCATTTCATGGTGATGATAAATAATTTTAATCACTTTACTTGATCTTTGGAAATATCGCTGTCCTTGTAAAAGTATGCACAGTGACAGCCAGACGCCCGCCCAACATCGCCGGACACATATTTGAACCCGCTGCGCCTGAGGAGAATGTTAATCAGAGACAGCTTCTGTCAGAGACGCAGCCAAATGATTCTGGATCTCGCCTTCGCTCCCTGCGTCGCTGTGTCTCATCCGCCATCCCGGCATGTTGAAGCTGCCACCCATCTCCGCTGCTGTCAAACTCCCGCCTGCTCCTTCAGTCTGAGCGCGAGTTTTCTGACATTCGTCGCCTTGCTAGCCTCGTCTCATCATCACAACAAATAATGTCTTTCTCACATATTCTAATGCTTCCTCCCCTGAGTCTCGCTGATGAGATTTAAGTCGCTAAAGCCTCCACGGTTTATTTACAAGGGGTTGGTGAAGACGTCCTGTATTCAGACAAGCGTGACATCTTATTGCCTTCCTTTTCCTCTACCACCCCGTCACCCCACCCCAAGTCACAATCATCTGTTGTGGATTTGAGATCTTGGCTTTGTGTAAAAGTCGCTCGACACCAGGCTAAAAATGCTGCACACTGGCGTTCATTTCTGATAATCTCATTTTAGGATTCTACATTTCGAGGCAAGGGCTGATAAAACAGTCAACTTTTTGATGGAGGATGAGCAGGATTATATCTACAAAGTCATTTGCTTGCCAAAGCATTGGCAGTTGTGCTGTTTTTGAACATTCAATTGCTATTTCAACAATGATTCGGTAAAATGTCAGTGTTGGAGGCCACGTGGTCTTGACAGAAGTCATGACAGTGTCTTACTTACACTGTATGTGCTATGAAAATGGCAGAATCAAAACCATAGATTTCTTAAAATATAATGGCAATTTCCCATCATTACAGAACAATCGAAGTTGCTACAAAAAGGAGATGAATGGTACAAAATGATGAGGGGCCTGCAGTAACTGCTCCCCATTGTCAAAGTGAAGTCTAGTTTTTATGTTCAAGACAGTCTCGGAATCGTCTGTTCTGTTACTGCTTATACAACAGAGGAAGAGCAAAGATGGTATTTAGAACATACGTAATGTTATTATGATGAATTAATCACAGAAAAAAATAATGAAACACTGCAAATAACAGATTCATTGTGTATAAAGATTCTTTCTCAGGCAACATTTTTCAGTCCATCACTTTGTACGTAACATCTGACATAAAGGAGGCTAAACAACAGTGCGCTGAGCACTTCCAGGCTTTTTAAGATTATGTGTACAGATTAAATATTGTCTTCCTGGTGTCAAATATGAAAATGTGATTTATTATGAAACCTCTATTTCATTAGTTCCATGCTTATATATCCCTTTATAAGGCTCATTTATTCTACCCTTACATACAATATTTCACCGTCACTGGTCACACGCTTCCATGCGTTGTGTGCATTGGTATTGCTGTTCACCAATATATCCACGAGGGGGAGCAGCTCATGGTTAATGGTTTATGACAATGACAAATGACTTCAAAACAGACATGGCGACTGTGGAAGAAGAACTAATGTAGGAGGTTGTGGTCTGTGAGGCTGTTAAATATATCATAACTTCAGGACAGAGAAGTTCCGCCATTGTCTTCTTTATGTCTCATTAGGGCTACGTATTGGGTAGTAACAGCAACACTTGGTCCATATCTGTAAGCTACGTGGAAATACGGACGAAATGAACGCAGAGATCATTGAGCATAAATGGGTCTTAACGTGACTCCTTCCAGGTATCACCACCAAACGTCACGTTCCATTTTGATCTCGCAGTGATGCCAATTACACGCCACAGTTCAATAAGGCTCATGCTGGATTGTGTCATTGTGACAGAAATAAATCCTGCGTTGTGTTAAAGCAGAAGCAAACTGTGGCACCACAAATGTCTCAGACACATCTGAGAAACCATACAGACAGAGGCGTCGTGACGGCGCTTCAACAGCTTTAACAATGGTAAACTGGATAATTGGAGTGTAGTCGAGGGTGAGGGAAGGCGAGGGAACATGTCGAGGAAGACTGTGTTTCAAGCACTCACATTAGAGACAAAAGGAATTCTTTCAATAGCTCCACATGCACGGTCACCAAAGTCAACGCTTATCCTAAACAGCATTTTGAGGCTGTCACGCTCAAATTAATGGAGATGTAGCTTCCTTGACCAACATGACCCCAGCACGCAGACAAAAATGTGTCATGGTTGACAGCTTCTATTCTTTATTTTAGTCCGTAATGCTCGTGGGCCGGCCTTCTTCCATCGTGGAGCACTTAAAAATAAATGCATTCACGTGACACAATTCGGGCACGACATCTCAATGGCACGTCTCGGCTCAGTCACCCAGAAACATCCCATCCTATTTGCATAAAACACACTCAAAATAAAACCCTCTCAGTCGACTAGGATCATGAAGTTGTTCAACACTGTCGTTTGGCATCTGGCAGATCAAATCAATAGACAGCCATTTCCCTTGGAAGTCAATGGCCCCACTTTGCTTGTCAAGTTAATTCAATAAAAAAACAGAGAGGAAACAATGAGAGCAGAAAACACAAATGCTTAAGCGTTTTCACAAGCCTGTGACTCAGGATGGTATCGATTGAAGTTCTACAGTACAAGCAGGGACCGGTCTGTCAATTTGTTTTTTTTAAACAAAGTCATGAGATTAGATCAGATTGCCTTTATTCTTCCCACAATGGAGGCATTTTGAGACTTATGAAGGTACTTAGTCGTGTCAGATCATTTCATACAAACTCTCCATAATCCACAGCCAGTCCAGTTGAAGTATCTAATGTGTCTTGCTAACTCATCCAATGGGGCGTTCATTGATCATCTCTGGGCTTCAGCTTGGCGACGCTGTGAAGCAAAAAAGACAGACGACTCAGCGCCTCCTGCTGTGACTGTTGACAAAGGCTGCCATTTGAAAACAATGAGGGGAGCATCAACAAGAAGGCGATGACAGATTATTTCCCATCTTGGTTTCAGCAGATAAACTGGAGTGAAATGTAACTCCCTTAACAAGTCGAGGGCAGCTTTTATCAAGAACCATTTCGATTTGCTATCTGGGTCATGTGACAGTGTTTCTGTGCCATCAGGTTCGGGATGTGTGAAATATTTACCACCGTTGCATAATTCACAACAACTGCAAGTCAAAATCAAAAAGTGGGAGATAAAATAGATTTATAAATGCGATTTATAAATGAGATTTTAGACTGAAAGTTTGGTTTCATTTATAATTTAGAACTGTCCCCATGAGTTTGCTAGGATACCAAGGCCACCATTATGTTGCTCCTTCAGCTCAAACGGTTCGAGAAGCACAGGAAGTTGGCTTCATTTTCTACACCAACTTAATTCCTAACTTGTTAAACACGTTTCACTGAGTGACCACACAAATAATATTGAGGAAGCTAAGTATGTATGTCAGTAATATTCCCTCATAAATATGTCACTTGTTATGCTACATTTATTTATTTCTGTTTTGAATTTTTGTTTTTTTACTCCATTAGATCAAGGGGATTTACATTACTCACATGATCATTTTCAGCATAAAAGTTCTTGATTTAAATGATTTTTTCTTGTCTTTGTTTAACTGAGTTTGACTTTTCTTGGGCGGCTGGAACTTCACCCCATGAAAACCGAGGGATTATATTATTTTATTAATTATATTAATAAAACATTTAGACTAATGTAAAACATTAGCCAGTATTATAAAGTGAAAACAGCATGTATGATGCTTCGTCTGCTGTTGAGCTTTATGCTCCTCAAGATGCCATGGTTATGTGCGACACCAGTCTATACAGTGCATTTACCACTGTAAACTAGGAACCCAATTTAGAGCGAATAGACTACTGTAGCGGTGCTGCAGGTCATTAAACCTGAACTAATATTTTCTTTGTCTGTTTATACAAATTTGATTTGTTTACTCAGCTCCGTACAAAACTGTTAAATATGCACATTTCTTGTTTTTTTTCCGGTCGTTTTGGAAGTTTACATGCATTTTTCATCGCAATTCTGTTTCTGTCAACGCTGTTGTCTAAGCAAAGCACTGAGGCTGCCTCTCCTCACGTCAGGCCCAAAATGGTACATTTTTAACTGTAGAAACTTCAGATTACACTAAAAATATGACGAAAGCTCGGCGTTCGGGAATAGCAATCCAGTCCGCATTGAAAAGTTACTTTTCACTCGAATAAGACTTTTTTTCCTGTTGGGATGCAATTTGCATCTTCCCAGTTTCATTATTTGCAGCTATACTTCCCAACTTTTCAAACACTTCTCATCCAGCAGTGCGACATCATAAATAATGTATCAGGTTCACGTAGGTGAACAGAGGCAAGCTATAAATAAAACAGAAATATCCAGCAGAAGCCATCAGTTATTCAGCGGTGGAAAATGGAAATTTCATTGAGGCTTTGATTAAAACAAGCCATTCAAGGTTAATTAAACAACAACCACAACACCACTAATTATGATGTGAGCGTAAACATGGAGCCTGCATTATGTCAACCACATCATCTCTGCTGAGCTACATTACAGCCGCCGTCTCTCCATGCAGAACTATCCACGGCTCCTCACAAATGTACTAGTAGGACTCAGCTGCAGTTACATCCGGAGCATGGCAGAGGTTGACCCCAGACTAGGGTCCACAGAAGAGTTTCCCAGGTTTGGCACCAACTGGATGGGCTTCATAGTTGGGAGGGAAGAAGTATGAACAGAAGGAAAATGAATTAGCTCCATAATGTATGGATATTGTCTCCCACACTGAGAAGGAGCATTAACATAAACAGTGGTGCACATGAAAGCAATGGGCATGTGTTGTTTGGTCAGGGCACATGGCAATTAAAAGTGAAGCAACGCTCGGGGTCTGCATTGATCCTGCAACAACAACCTGGCTGTTTATTGACAGATCTCTGGGGTTTCACTGCTGAACAGATGCCTGAGGCCATTCTGTTTGGCCCTGGCTCTCTACTCTCCCTCTCTCTCAGATGATCCCTGATCTTTGCGACCATGTGAGAAAAAGCTCTATTCAACGGCTACACGCCAATGTCAGGCTTGTGTTTCCCAGCAGCACAAAAGGCGAGAAGGCAAAAAGCCTGGAGGAAATAAAGGCGTTATTATTTAATGCCAGTTCTGCCTCAAGCAAGGGAAGATTCATTTCACTCTAACACAGCAAAGTAAGCTCCTCTTATTTTTAAATAATTATTGTTGCTAATAAACTGAGAGAAAAAGCAAAAATAAAACCAAATTCAAAACTTTTTTAGACTGCCATTAACCGGTGTCTCCAATATGGCATAGACTGTTGCAGCAAGCAGCACTTGAATAAACACTGACTTGGACCCAATCCTAAAAGTTCACTAACAAACACCACAACAATGACTGTCAAGGAGCCAACATTGAATAACGCAGACAAGTTTCATCGGATTTTCCAAAGAGGGCCAGATTGGACGAGGTGTATATACAGTGAGGCCAACTCTTCTGACACTTAAGGCAAAATAGTAAGAAAAAAAAAAAAGAAATGGCTGGGGCTACGGGACCATTTCAGAAAGACACATGAAAGGAAGCATGTCTTTCACATCACATTTTGAGCAAGGAAATATCAAATATTGAGTTTCAAAACAGGATTTAAGAGTGCACATCGTTCTCAAAGGAAACCAATGAAAAGCACTTTACCACTAGCCAGAAATGCTAAAACCTCCATTCCCATTCTCAAGTCCATATGGGGCGTTGTTCAAAACATCGAGATGAAGGATACTCAAAGTTTTCCATAGTGGTTGATGGACACTTCCAGGATATGGGCTCCCTCGCTTGTACCTCTTGACTCTTGACTGACTCAATATGAGCAGCCTGACACGAGTTAAACAGAAGCTGACCCGGTCGCAACAAACACTGGAGAACGTCAAGATGGTTCTGAATAAAGCACATGTGAGCCTGCTGTGTTTGCAGCCATACGGGAGCTCTCCAGTCTCAGTTTGCTAAACATTCCTCATTCACCACCAGCAGCAGTGTGTTCACACCGCAGAGAAGCTGCTGTCAAGTCTGGAAATACTTATAGGAGGAATAAACACCTGATTAAAGCAGGAGATTATGAGCACAGCGCTTATGCTTATGAAGGTACAAAGCTTCAACCTCTGCCACCGAAGCCCAGAAATAAAAGCAGTGGAACCATGAAGAGAAAGTAGTAAAGTGCCGGGTTTGTTTGAAACGGTCGGCGATGGCGGAAGGAGGTGGTGACAAGATAACAACGTACATCAAACCTTCAATTTCCCATGTGAAGTGCTGGCCATAAAACGTTTTGCCCTTCACTTGCCAGACGCTGATCAATAGGAGCTCAGCTAGTCAAACATGTTAAGACACCGCTGATAAGCCGTGCGAGTGGCTTTAAATAAGGCGTTGAGACAACTGCGGAGCGACAGCGATGGTTAATCAATTTGCCAGCCCGGCTTCATGAGACTGACACCAACATGCCGGCTCATTTCTGCCTCTGCTTTTATTGCAGATGGAGTCTGCAGCTGAGAAGAGAGGTGGAGGGAGGGGAAGCTATACGTCAAAGCCAGGGAGAGCTTTGAAATGGCTGCCTGCTACTAATCACAATAAGTCATGCTGCAGCAGGGTTATAAAAAAAAAAAAAAAAAAAAAGTGATGAAAGTACCGTCCAACCACTTCGTCTTGGATAGCTTTGATCTGGCAATGTAACACAATTAGAAAATATGACGGACACAGATGCACAGATAACAAATCCATTTTTTTAATAAATATCAATGTAATAATGATGAAGCAAAACAAGTGACATTTGTCACTGCATAAAATGCATCGGCTGGAAAAATGCAGTGGAAAGAATAAGCTATGAGATGAATGATCAACACAAAACTATCATTCTGGGACCAAAAGTAGCATTTTAAATTTTACATTTGTTTGCTTCAAAGTGTAGTGGCACCTTCCCTTTCATTCACCCAGTGTCCCGGCAAACTCAGATTGATGGGGAGTCCATAGGAGAGGCGACACAAAAAACAACCACAGCCTCCTGTTACTGTAAAATGAAAGTTACCAGACGATTGAGAAGAAAAGAGGAATTTGTCTCAAGAGCAGGGAGACCATTCACCAAGATGACCCGGATCTGACCCGTTTTAAACTATTGCTTCTTCATCTTCAATGAGGCTGCGGCTCAAGCATTTGGTTCCAATCAAAACTGAGCGAGTGCAAGATGAGATAAATCTCTGTTTCCTGAATCTAAATGAAGCAAATAGAAACGACTGCAAGATATGTACTGTACGACTGCATAACTCTCTCAACTGGTTTATTCAACAATGACGGGATGTGTCAGGAATCACGTCAATCCTCTGCAGGTCAAATATTGACATAGAGCCACTTCTGTCCGGGCCAATGGACAATTCAGGTCATGTCCCATTAGCCTGCATGTTCTGGGACTGTTGGGCAGCACAGAGAACCCAGTCACTGAGCAGCAAGTGCAAGGAACTGAGACCAATGAAATCCAAAATTTTTCAGTTGTACAAAATTACATTCACATTAGCATAGTTTACACTTCATGAACAGACCTGTTTAACTACCACTGTTCAATAGTAGAGCCAGGGATTTCCCAAAACAAATCAGAATTTTACCTTTTTTTACCTGTATCAGGGATGATCATCACCATTCTTAAAACAGGGCAGATACACTAACAAAATAAATAATAAATATACAGCTTTGAGAATGTTTTTGTTCTTGAATTCTCTTCAAGGTTCAGCAACTTACATTAAAGCGCTGGTTATTAAACCCAGCAAATGTCAATATTGTTTGTGTAATGGTTGCAGAGTGCACTTTATTCAGTTCCATCCAGAGATATTTAAAATTAAATAGTCAGATATTGATCAAGTAAACTAAAATAAACTTATCAGGCCTCTTAAAAGCACCAAAAAAATGTTAAATAAGATTCCGATCTTGGGGCACTTCATGAGGAAGCACCTGTGAATTTATGGAAATTAAGCTGGCATAAACATTGGTGAAAGGGTCAGAAACAAAACCCTATTAATGTTGTTTTAAAAGGGATGATGATACTAAAACCAGCCTTTCTCCTCCTAGATGGCAGGATCACACTTTGTGCTACCATCAAAGACAGGCCTCACAGCCGATGGCAAACATTAAGTATTAGATTTCCGCCGCGCCACGAACGAATATTTTCATGTTTGTGCATCGTCTGGATACAGCTTTAAGTGTGGGTGTGCGATGAGTGCGACAGTTCACTTTTATTGGATGGGAGGCCTAAAAACGCCTCCTGTGCATCATGCAACACTGTTATCAAACATGGCGTCAATTAACTTGAGAAGACCGGCACTGATCGACTGCCCGGGACTTGAAGGCTGGTGGGAGGTGGGAGCTAATGCTTGCCCCATATGTTCACAGATAGCAGGTGTGTGTGAGAGTCTGGACTACAACTGCAAAATGATTCCCGCTGACTTGGGAACCGGCAGCAGCAGTTCTGTTCTGGTGGATAAAAACACTTCAGGAGTTACCGCCCCACACACACACTTGCAGAGCAGAGGAGAATGAGGTGGGAAGGACGAGGTGGAGGGGTGGGAGGTGAGAAACGATGAGGAGTTACCGACGGGAAAGTGGAAAGATGCGTGGGGAGAGAACAAAAGGACCCAGGCGGGGGAGAATGAGCTAAAGCTGAGGGAGAAGTGGGGCAGTGGAAAAAAAAAGGAGGACGAGCAGTTGGGTTTGGCTCCGGCACCTTCCCATCGGCCCAACGCGGGTCTGCGTGGGCGAAGCAACAATTGATGCAGATGGATCATCACAAACTCCTACTGTGCAGCTGCTGTCACGTGAGGCGTTCAAACACCGTCTCCATCAGTGGCCCAAACCTCTCCAAGTTGAGTCGGAACACACCTATGTCTCTCCTCCTTTCCAGCACCTCCGTCCTCTGTTGTCTGCCTCTAATGGGCCTTTATTGATCATCATATTTCCTCCTTATCTTTAATCAAAAGGCTGGAAAACTCTGCTGTTTAATTGATGGGTCTCTGTGAGAGGCCCACTCTCTGGCTCCCACAGAACCAGCTCTCATTCATAATTAATGACTTGTGCTAATTATCCGAGCCGTGCTACACATCGTACGCTGCTTCTATACCACGTGAGGGAGAGGCAGATGAAGCTGGAAGACAAAACTGCCTTTTCAATCTGATGATATTTTCCCATCAGTAGCATTTTTATCCCCCCAAAACTGTACAATTACCATCATCAAGTTTTTCCACTAAACAACTCACTTGCTGCGAGTGTCGCTCCTAAGGCTTTCATGTCTCATTATGCTGACACTGCTGAAAAAGACGGGGCCTATGTGGCCGCGCATACCTCAGATACACGTGACCAGACCATCCAGTCGCAGTGCAATGACAGCACACACAAAAAAAGGGAAAAAATGTCATTTAGCCCAAGTGAATCAGTGAAAAAGCTTGAACGTTACAATGGAATTTTCTTTCAGCGCACTCATCGTGAATGTTTGGGTTATGACATCACTATAGTAATGAAAAATGTTTATTTGCGAGTTATTTGCATCAACTAACTTGTCCGTGCTTAAAACTGAAAGTGATGAAAAGTGTTGATAATGTGCAATTCGTGAGATGCGTGTGCATCGTATTGTGACCTGGACATTTGTATGAGAGTAAACAGTCTGATATTATCAACAGCAGCCACCAGGCTTTTAGCTACAGGGGCGTCTGGGCATCCTGTGGACACCCTGAACTGCGAAACATGAAAAAATGACCTGTTAATAGATGTAAATTTAAGTAAAGACATACATACAAGTATATTGAAAATAAAACCAACAAAAAAAAAAGACAAGACAACATACAAAAACCACCCGATCTGCATGGACACACAACCCTTCAATGTTATGCACAAGCATACACTCGATCAAACACAGCAGTAGTAGTAGTAATAGTTAAGATTAAGGCATAGCAGTCAGATCCATTTTGCCAGCATAAGTCAGGAAAAATCCCCATTTTTTTTTTTTATTTTAGCGCTGGATCCTCTGACAGCGTGTTTTATTTTTTCCATTTGCAAGTTGCTAAGAACTTCTTTTAGCCATGACACATGAGATGGTGATATTGGCGATTTCCACTGGGTCAAGATTAGATTTCGGACCAGCGGTTATTTTTGTGTAAATGGATGTTTCTTTTTCACAAAGCAACTTGTTATGACAGTCGATGCCCTGGCGTATTGGGAGGGGAATGGGCTGGGGGCGGGGCTATGGGCTGGGGGCGGGGCTCCGCCATTGCCCTGTTTCAAAATAGTAGCTGAAAGTCTGGTGGCCACCACGAACAATGGTGAGATAAATTCACAACACAATGGTGATGAAGGAGCCACTACAATATGTGTTATTTCATTCCCTCTAAAAGGTTTCCATTGGAGTTCAGGGGTAATTTAAGTTTGTTTTGCAGGAGCTTGGTAATTAGTGTAGCTATGTTTAGGCTTCGCAGTAAACTACACAATCGGTGACAGCATCACTCATGTATTTGCAAATGCTTTGAAGGTCAGTTGATTACAACTTTTATTTCATTTGTAGTCATTTTATTCATAGTCATTGTGTTCCAGGCAAAATGTTAAATCATTGCGGATTCAGTTACAGATCAAAATATATTCTGACATTGACTCTAGTATCAGACTCGCTCATCTGACAGCTGACGGCTTCCCCTGCTATAAATCAGACATGAAAATGATTTCAAAACTTTCATCACTGACACATGTCACACCCATTTTGGTTTCATGGATCTGTTGCGTCGGCTGAACTTTTTCTTTGTGACATTCCATACGCCTTGATCCTGATGGCATCATTTTCACTTTGGAGCGTATGTTGGAGTTTTTAAGAATCTGGACAGGAGCATGTATGCACTGGATGCCCGCCGAGTTAGGAAATATGCTATAATGCATTCAAGAATGCCAGTGTGTTTCCTCTGATTAGAATGTTGGCCCGAGGCTTGAAGTTCAGTCAGAAAAACTGCAAGACAAACTAGTCAAAACAATGATCAAGACTTGGTGCAGAGCCCAGTGCTGGAGCAAGACGCCAAAAAGATCTGATAAAAGAAGCTAAACTAAAAGAATCTTGTGTTGCTCTTTTAACAATAGGCGAGTATTATCAATGCTCTAACATTGACCATGACAAAAAAGGTTACATTAAGATGAGAGACTTAACCAGACTGACTTTATGAACTGATAATGGCATGTCAGCAACACACAAAAGGAGTTTGCGAACATGTGCGTAAAACTGATTCATCACATTTTTGATTTTTAATTTCAATACCGACGCTGATAAAATCAGAGTACTTTTTTTTTTTAAAGCAAACAGACTAAATCACTACCACACACAAAGCAAACAAACAAAGCTGCACTCTATTAATACGCTTTCTACGTCTGTAGGAACAACACATGGATGTGTTTATCTAATTTCGAGGGACTCTAATGGTTGCCCGCACTAAATTACAGGATTTACTTGTTTGGTCTTTGCACAATCTTTTTTCATAAACTTTATTTTAAAAAGCTCATTTGATTGTGGGGAGTGCGAGGCTTTCAGCGCCTTATTTATACTTTTCACACCGGCTTTGTTTCTTATCGTCCCCCGAACGTCGCCCTTCCGCCCGCAGCTTTTTCTTCATGTGTGCTTTTAACCATTTGCTCATTTTCTAAAGAAACTGAAAGAGGATTGAGTTAATTTGATGAAGCGCATTCCAGTCTTTCATATTCACCCTCAAAGCCTGAAGACAAGAAAACAAAAAGAGGCGAAATAAAGGAAAGAAAAGTCGGGAGTATAAATTCGCGGCGCCTCAAACGAGATGCAAATTTACGCAGTTTTAATAGCAGTTTTAATTGACTCCCTGGATTTGCTCGCCTCCCGCCTTTCCTCCCTCACCCGAGGCGGACTGCCAAGTTTTCCCACTTTCAATTCAGTGACCAGAGATTAAATAACGAACCCTCACAGAAGCACCTCTCCGTGCCTCCATCATCTTGGCCTTCCTCCACCTCTTTCTTCGCTCCGGGCAGATGAACGGCTCCCGTGCAGATCCCCAAACTCCTCCACACATCTTTGTAAACCTCTCACCTCTCTATTTTAGTCTCCTCCGCTGCACCAGCCCCCTCGCTCATCCAACCCCACATCCAAAACTAGGGACCATCCTCTCTGAGCCAAGTCACCAAAACACCTCAAGCACAAATGACCTTGGTTTTCTGGTCTGGCATGGGCGACAGCAGAAAAAATAACCGCCTCCCTGCTGAGCCACCGACCTCTCACTCTCAAATTACGCTGTAATGATTTAACTGATGCAATCCCTGAAGAAGCGTGTCGGAGTGGTCCGGGGCAGGGGTGAAGGGTCCGGCTGATGATTGATGACTCACATTCATGAGCGAGTGAGTTATGGACGTTAGCAACAGTAACTAAAGCAGCCCAACCTCTCTGAGGAAGCATCGATTAGCGCTTCAGTTTTGGTCGAAAACATGTGACCTCAAAGCCAAATCTTACCCACCAAGTCATCGCCCACAAATTTAAATTCAATATGAATATAAAACGCTCACATTGGCCCGTGTTGCTTCAACATCTCCTGTAAAGGACTGACAATTTTTAACTCTTCTTTTTTTTGCTAGCATCTTGCACTGTGCATAAAATGTTGCCTGCTTGTGTAACTGAGTTTGACTCGGTCAGAGTCTTGCCTTTCCCCAGGCAAGTAAATTTCCTGCTCTGTCAGAGACCAAGGAAAAGTATCATCTGTCTACCGGACGCCTTCAGTCAACAACGTTTGAGAGATATTTACTTTTGCAGTGGGAAAAAACAAATCTTAAAAAAACAGATTTCAAATTCTGATGACACATTGTAGCATCTGTTTTATTTTGTCTATCAACGCTACAACCAAGTAATATTTAATAGAGCTGTAATTCTTTAGATGCAAATGTAAGAACTGTTTAGTGTCGCAACAGGTCGGTTCATTGTGTCCGATTTGATCCAGCGGTATGAACAGTCCATTGTCAGCGTGGGCACACTTCGGTCTTCAGTCCATGCATCAGACAGCACACAACTCTAAGTTAGGTGGAGCCACCACTGACAAACTTCAGGCAAGTCAGGGTTGCCTGAGCAAACACAGATGCCAGTCTCCCTAGAGACAGCAGCGCCAGAGTCAAATCCCCACCCACGCACTCCAATGCAAGCTTTTTCACGTCCCAGCATACATTTGTAATCCCTTCCATCGACACACACTCTTTGACGTACCACACAAATCACGAGTACAAGTTGTTAAATATAGACCGTAGGTAGTCCCGAGATGAGGCCCCATTATCGGTCCAACTGTGATCCTCCATAATGACCCCGCACCTGTCACTCCCCTTACACACACACACGCAGGTCAGGATAAATATAGCGCCCGCTCCCCTTCCCCTCTCTCTGTTGCCCCGGCTCTTGCCACCACCCCTGGCAACACCAGCCTTCGCTCAGTTCCTCTCCTTAAACGGAAGCCTGAAGATGTGAAATTGACAAACATTGGCACAAACAAAGCGATCATCAAACATGATCCACTCCCATTGTTGTGCTAATGCGGCGCTTGATATCTGTTTGTAGCCATCTATCTTTAGATGCGGACCCCAGAGTGTCCAAGTTTTTAGTTCAACTGTGCAGGTGACAAACGTGAGAATAAAGCAGGAAAGAGATCAGACGGAAGAGCCATGACAAGGTAGCAAAGCAACACTTGACTATAATTAGACAACTCTACCTTTTACTCATTATGTTTCAGCAGAAGATTTGTTTAGTGAGTTTTCATTTCACTTTTTTTTCCATTTTGCCCTTCAATACAAAGTCATTGTAATTATCTTCTCAGGAGAGTTAAGCGGAGGCCAAGAGGTTTATGCTTCCATCACAACCCTTCGCTCCATTTCATATTGATTTAAAGAATGTAAATGCACCACATAACTATAATTATCTTTTTTTTTTTGAGTACAGGCTGCCTCCAATACAGGTAGAGTCCAATTTGACTCCTTCAAAGTGCTGGTAATTGTAGCCTTGAAAACACTGTCGCCCTGTCTTTCTAACAACAGACGACTGCGTCGTAAATTCTGCCTTATGTTTCGGAGGTTCTCCAAAACAAGTGCAGATATTGTTGAGTGTTCCCAGGCTGCAGTTGTCCAACCCACGCGGGAGGGAAGCAAGGGAAGGAAAGCAGTGAACCGGCGTCAAGGTCATGGGCAACAAATGTTCATTGATTCGGAGTGAAGGCTGGTCAGCGGATCAGCTGTTGCAGCTCACGTTGCTGATAAAGCGTTTGGTCGTCCAAGTGCATCAGGACTGTTTTGAAAAGAAGAGGGTGTTGGGTGTAATGCTGAATCCAAACAATGAATGCAATGTTAATATAATGCTTTTTTTAAAGGGGGCATTTTTTGCAAACAAAAATCTCACATTCTAAAATAGTAGCTTCAATTAAAATAAAAAAAAACATTTTTTTTTCCCAAAATGATTGACATGTTTACTTGCCAGAGCGTTTGTTGTTTTGTCAAACTAAACATACAGGTTTCAATTTACTAAATATTGGCAGCGCTAAATTATTCCCTTTGTGATTGTTCAGACCCAGAGTTGCCAGCTAATGATGCTCACCACAGTTTGGACGTTCTGATCCAGGACACATTAGTGGAGCTCTGGGAATGCACCTCAGTTGTGATGCCAAACCTGCGATGTACTGAAACGTGACACTGTCCACTGTGAAATGTGATGCCTATCAAAACTTCTGTACCACTTGGCTGTTCTCTGTAAAACCAACTTAAAACACAGAGCTTTCGTAGTGTGGTTTTTAGGAAAAACAAATACATGTTTCTCTCCCTCACAGCCAAGAACACACTTCTTGGACTCAGCCAAAAAGTCCGTAAGAGCACGAGTAAGCCATAGTGACATCTGTCTCACTGACCTAATGGGCCAAAAAACAGGGTTTTTGTAGACACCATATTTGTTATTTTGTAAAGTAAATGACTTAAAAATGGATGAACATTGTTCTTTCATACTTCAGTACATTTGACCTTGACTTGAGCACTGTATATAACAAGGGTAAAAGCGGGCCCCTTTAAACAATCTGGTTTTGTGTCTCTGAACAGAAAACATGGAGAATATGCTACAAACTGTCGTGTCATTTTGACTTGGCTCATCCCTATCAGTGTAAAACTGTCCAGTGCCGCAGGCAGAAGTGCTGTCTGCAAAGCCAGAACCCCACAAGAGAATGACTTTCTCCGGTAATAAAAGATGAGATGAAGTGATTAGGGGAAATGCCTGTATGTGGCTGGGAGGCACTCAGGTTCCCAGTTTTTCATCAGTCTTCCAGTCCTGACAATGAAAAATGCCTCACCTGCTAAAGCACGCAAATAGCACATTTTAAAACCCAATCCCAGAGGAACAAAAATTGCAATAATGTTTTTGCTGATAAAGACATTTGCGTCCCTCCTCTGCAAACCTCAGGTGACCAGATAGCCAGGCTTAAACACACTGGTGATAAAACTGCGAGTAAAAGCAGAGTGCAGTCACTGGCCTTCACTCTCCTGCCTCTGTTACCCTGGAAACTGTTGTCCAAGTAGAAATAAGCATTTCTATTACATTGGCTGTTCCAGTCGGCAAATAAAGGAATACATGAGAACTCAACGGAGATTAAGGTTGAGAGGACCGAAGATGACCAAGGCTGAGAGGACCAATGACGGTGACCATTGAGGATTTAGTCCAGCTTACATCACAGTTTTTTTTTTTCAAGTTTGTGCAAAGATGAGACACATCCCAAGTACAACAATGACACTTTTACTGCATGTTTCTTTCACCCCAGCCAAAACGGTCCGAAAGGAACAACATGCCAAATGATCGCTAACATACACTTGGCACCAGGCTCTTAGCTAGGACGGCATCTGGGCGTCCACAGGACAAAGAGCAAAATGTGAAAATACAGTGTATGTCCGATTATTAATGCCTGTATAAAGCCCTATTCATAGTGTCATCACATCCGGATAATATATATATATATATATATATATATATATATGAATTAATGTTTTAATGTGCGAAAGTTTAGAAAACCATCACAGATTCACTGCATATGCATATGTATATGAAAGAAGATGAACAAAACTATAGATAGTTTGTAAAAATATGATGTTAATTCGTTAAGTTGTTTTAAGTCAGTCGGGAGGTGAACGGAATGGGGGCGGAGTTATGGGCTGTGGGCGGGGCTTGGGACGCCCCGTTTCAAGATCCTAGCTAAAAGCCTGCTTGGCACAGATAATAAGCGTGTCTGAACGCTATAAAGGGATTGAGTGTAAGGAACGGAGTCAGTAGCCATGAGCTGGTTTAGTTTATAGTCTGGTCCATCAATGCATGTTAACATCTATTCACATCCTTAAGGTCTGTGCCATTCATCTCTCTTCCATCTATCCCCTCTCTATCCAACAAACATAATGGATCCTCTGAGTCACTCCATTTGTTTTCCATCATGCGCCCAAAGCTAAATTCTCCCTTAAGTCCCTTCCTACCCTTTGTCTTTCAACCCTCTACAAAAACTCCCCCAACGTCCTCTCACACCAGCTCCATCAAGCATAAGCACCGTTCACAGTTCATAGACAATGTGTGCATGTGTATGTGCGTGCTGATATTCAGAGAAGGTCAGTGAGGAACCTATGGGGAGACATCGGAGACGACCGGCTTGCAGGCATCAAATACTGATCAATACTCTCTCTCTCACTCTCCCACATCAGGGCATCACACTTAACTCAGGATAGTACCTTTCACACTCTCTTGCCTGTGTGTGAAAGTGTGTGTGTTAAATTTGTGTATCACATTTCTCTCCTTCAGCGGATGGTGAAGAAAACTGTCCCCACCGACGTGACGCTGTTGGTGAGTGGCTTGACGGCGTGTGTGACCCCTGGATTCCTGGGAATGAGCGAAGGACTGATTATGTTTCACTCAAGCTTACTTTGTTCTGAGGGGGAACAAAACTAGCGATAGCCTGGAGCAACAGTGTCTGACCATGGTCACATTTCTCTTTGAAATCCATTTGGATCCTATTGTGTGCGTAGGCACAATGAACAGCTCGCCCCTGGGCTCCATATCACCAGCTCGGCTTGGATCTTGTGGAGTCATGTGACGATTCCTCTTTTGTCACATGCACCTTCACATCAAAGTCACGTTCACTTCTTTATTTAGTTGCTTCCGTAAAACATATAGTTTGCCTTGTCTCTTCACTGAAACAAAGGCAGAATGGCATGGAAGAATTATTGATATGATATTCAACAATGACTGAGAATAAGGTCTTCCAGAGGAACACTCCTCTCTCTAGTGAAAATGAACACCATGATCACATGGCAGATCTTAAAGTAGCACTGTAGGTCCATAATGATGTAAAAAACAAAAAAATCCTTCAACTTCTCCACAGAGTAATTGTCCGCCTTATCTAGAGTCTGCCTCCGTTTTAAGTGCATCATCCGAGTGAAATGTGATACAGTTGTAATAGTGTCAGTCGCAGCCCATAACTGCCAAACGCTTGATCGTAAATGCACGAGCAGCTGCTCGCTCTGTTTTCTTCATGTGCTGCCAGTTTACAGCTCTAGATGACAAAGTCTGATTGTGAATGTGTGGAAAAGACATTTGGAAAGTGAGACTGAATGAAAGTTTTCAGAAAAATAAACGGAACAGAAAAAGTAAAATAAAAAGTTTAAATCAGATTCAGAGCCAGAGGACTTTCATCAATCTTCAGTGTCTGGAGCCTTTTTCTATCACTTCAGTGTTTAAACTGAGACAGTGTGAGGTTGAAGACGGAAAGCTTGAGGTGCAGGTCACTCTCCCTGGCGGAATCTACCCGTCACTTTATCAGACTTCCATTTCTGGCAGGTTGCAGACAAACATAAACTTGCTCTCCTCCAGTTGTGGAAATGTGTTGCTCTGACTGCCCTCTGCTACCTCCTGAGCCTGCTGAACCAACGCTCTTAAACCTGGGGCACGGCCTCCTTCATATTCCTCCATTTCTCCCACGCACATAAACATCGTGTTACGACCAAGAAGTGATCGAGCAGTACAGTGTCCTGATATCCAGGGGCAGCAAATGCTGACACTTCCAACAATATCTCAGTCAAGTCCATCGCTGCCGTGTAATCGTGATGAGCTGTTTCAGTTACTGCACAAATGTATAATAGATTCCAATCATTCAGTAGTTATTCGAATAAAAACCTATAAGAAGAGGACATTCACTCTTAAGTTATTGTTTGTTGGTTTGAATCACAAGTCACAAGTTTGATTATGTATTGTTTTTGGAATTGCTTTTGCTTTGTTGTCATATTCCAGGACGTGCTAGCAACAGCGTTGTGACCTCTGAAAAGACATTGAAGGTAATGACATTTATTAGGAATGTTCTTTTTAAAGGGACATGAACAGTCCTGCACCTTACTTTGGAAAGTCAAAGACTTTTCAGAAATAATAGCTCTGGGGGAAAAAAAAATGAGACAATATTATACATCAATATTTCTGACCACAATCATTTTTTTCCAGCATTATGACGGCGGCAATTTGCAATGTCATATCCCTTCCCTGGTAAACCTTTGGGAAGTTGGGCTCAATCACGTCTCCTTGTCAGCACAGCAGCCGATCAAACACACAAGTTTAATAACACTCGTGACAAACTTTTATTTTCAAACATCAACTATTGTCAAATGTAGACCAAGGACTCATTGTGACTACACTACATATATATATATATATATATATATATATATATATATATATATATATATATATATATATATATCAGCACCCAAGTATCGGGACAATATCGAATCGGGCCAAATGCACATTGTGTCAGCCCTAATAACTAAGGACCTTGGAGTGAACTGATGCTACTGGTCGCCACATTTTGTTCTAAATTTGACCAAAGTCACCACACAAATCTGTTGGTCAGTCAAACAGCAACTTCTATTCAAGAAAACCAAACACACATTATCTTATTTTTAGATCTGGTTTGGCCTGAAAACATTTGCCGTCACTCATTCTGATGAGAATAATGCAGAACATTTTCACTATATTTTCCTTATGCCACCTGGTGGAAGATACGAGGCGAGATGACAACCTTTTGTAATCCAAACAAAACTTTCTCCCGATGTTGGTATAGCGCCTAAAACATAAATAATCCAAAATCCAATGTGCCATTGTCCAGTCCTGGGAGTTCAATGGTTTATCAGGAAACTCTGGAGGTCCCAGTAGTCCACGCTTCTTATCATCTCACCGGCTGTTTCTTCCCATCTTTATCAGTAAATTTGCTGCATACAGGAGAAAAATAAAAACACAGTTCCTGTACCACAGTGCCATAATCAGCGGCCTGCCAAGGTCTAAAAACACACTCAGTGCATACAAAAGAACAGCGCAGTGAGGAAGGGAAGGAGGAAGATAGGCACTCGCCGTATGAGAGTGAAGTGAGAGGAAAACACACGGCCCTACACTGTAATCCCCTGCAATTCCACTTGAATTCTGACAGCACTAACCTGTTTTTATTGCAAAGAATGGACAGAATACAAATGGGGATGAAACCTTTGTGAAGCACAGCTGCCAGTCTTTGTCCTGGGTGGCTGCTGTCCTAATGTTATTAAAATATTCTGCTGGATAATCTCCCAAAAACCCCAAAGAATCAATTATCATTCTCATTCATATGAACCCAGGAGGATAAACGTGGCGTGAGGTTTCTAGCCCAACGCGCAAACTAGCACAACAGCGGGACAGTAAATCAAGTGCCTTTGTAAATGACAGAAATTAATTGTCACAAATGGAAGTTCAACTTTATCTTTTAACTTTATGTCCAGCTCTACACAAACAAAGTGGGAGATGTCTTCACTGACACTGTGCAATCCATTTTAATTATAGAGCCATTATTTCTGAAATAGGCCACAGCCTCCGTGCAACGGTGGCATTTCACATTCGGATGTGTTTATCTCACTCACACACACACGAGAATGAAGGACACTGTATCAGCATCATTCAGTTTTAACCTTGCAAACCTACTTTTCACTCACTCAAATCAACACCTTGCACTTAATCGTGAGACAGTTAGTCTCATTCCAGGACCACCCACATTGCTCTGCTTTAAGAAAAAATGTCCACAGCTTTGTGCATGATGTATGAAGACACACCGAAAGACAGGCATGTGCTTGTCAAAGCAGGTCTAACTCCACATGGCCACTACAATAAAGGCAAGAAGGGCTGAAGTGAGTACATTTTCTACTTACTTATATCCATTTCATTTTATTTATTTATTTTTTTTATCGACATTGCTTTTTACTGCATAAGATGGAAATGTGCAAATTTTGTGTTTTAAAAATAAAAAACACGTCCAGTGTGCAAGTTTTCAGTCACTGTATCCGATACTTTTTGAAGCCGGTTCCAGAGTGAATAGCTTTGAAAATACCAGATCCATGTGTGGACAGCGGATCCAGATCTTTTTGAAAATGATGTCACAGCCTGTCTGTCTCGGCGGTCTCCTCGAAAGTCCCGAAGGAAACGAGCAAACAAGACACTAGTGTACATTCGGCAACAACAGTTGTCGACACAAAATCTTCAAGTAGTCTGTCATTGCAATGAGCAGCGGATGATCATTGTGATACAGACGTGCCATGCACATGTGAATAGTTACCTGTACTGTAAATCTCTGTGGACGGCACAAACAACTTTGTTTTTAGAAAACACTGGCACGGCGTCTCAGTGTGGATGCAGCATAAATTCATCTGCGCTGATTCTTTTTTCCTTCATAGCAATCTAAATAAAACTTGACCTCCAAAGTAGGTGCTAACAAAGCACCCATAACCATTCTCCAAACGTCAGAAATAAAACACATATTAGCAAAAGATTGAAAATCATCTAAGACCCATTTTTTTAAGTAGTCATGTGAGGCACAGCTTCCGCACACTGGTTGAAAAATTCTGTTCTTTAGAAGCCAAATCTCATGTTTTATTTCCCACATGTGGCTGCCAGCAGCTCCTCACACTCCACCACTCGCATAAAGAAGCATCAGCAGGATGCTTCATTTCATGTGAGGCATCCAGAGAAGACGAGGTGTGTGACAACTTGTTTGTTCCAAACACACAAACAAAAAGAGCATGTAAGTGTGGCTCGATAAATAGCGGGACAACACACACATTAAGAGGAAGAAAGATGACGCGAGGTTCCTCATTGCCTGGCGAGGCGGTGAGATGAGGCTCGAATGATGGGATGATGTGTTATGGATGCCGCGGGAGGCAGCGCCAGAGAAGACAAGAGCGGGATTGCAAACCATCATCCTCAACATCAAAGTCCTGTCTTGCTCTGCCTGCAGCTCTTCTCAATAGTTCGGGAGAAGGGAATAAAAAATTATGTGGGAGGATGGTCTGCATCAAAAGTCTGAAAAAGTTCCTTTGCTCATATCGCTTATCTGTCCTGACAGTGTCAAACTCATTATAGACAACCATCCACATCGCTCCCTGGACCTGGGAGGGCAATTTATATTCCAAGCTGCTGCACGAGAAACCTGAGAGAACTGAGTTGGACCAGACTGAAAAGATGAAATTTCTCCCACACAAAAGATCTAACATGACAGGACAATCGGAATTCTGCTTTGTAAGCATCTAAAATTAAAGCAGTGTTTCTTGAAAGATAGGCTGGTCATATGTGTTGGCTTCCACCGTGAACAAATGCAAAGGAGGTGCTCCGGGGACCTTACCAAATGTATTGTCGTCTTGAACACAGCATCAGAACATCAGTGGGACAATCTCGCAATTACTCGTGGGATGAAGTCTGAAAGAAGAAAACAACATTTTAGTGAATAACCATACAGTTAGATAAGGCTTGTAAAGGCTCAATAGGTTTTCCCACACAGTCAACAAAGTCAATCAAGTTAAAAGATTTTTATGGCTCCATCACAGGCTTTTAGCTAGAGGCCGTCTTGGGTGTCCGGTGAACGCATAAACTGCAAAACATGAAAAAATGGACGCCCTCCAGCACTCAAAACCGGACACCCTGTTTCCTCAGCAGGACGCCGTGGATGTATTATTAGTGCCTGTATAATGCCCAACTCATAGTGTCATCTCACTGGTTTACATTAAATTGTGTTTCCGCCCGGTAATTTCGCCGAATATAATCCAAATTTGCAGATTCTCAAACTTTTTGCAACCGTATTTTGGCCATCGCGGTCGCCATATTTGTTTATCGCCGTAATCTTGCGGTAGCTTAACCGGGATCAAAATTGGAGTAGTTCTATTTATTTAATCGAGCGACAAGGCTTTATATACGTATTGTGTGAATGAATGAATGTTGTGGTTGTGAAAGTTTATAAAACCATCACGGCTGATATAGTTGCATGCTTACCTTGCATAAATACATGAATAAGGTGTAGACAAAGCTGTACACGTCACTGAGTTCATGTCTGTCAACGTTTGTTATTTGACTCAGATACTTGTTTATCAAGTTATTTTTGGTACAAATAGATGTTTACAGCGATAGTTGTTAGTTGTCAGTCGACATGGTGTGTCGGGAGAGGGTGAGTTTAGGGGCGCGGTTTTGGACGCCGTGTTTCAAAATCCTAGCTAAAAGCCTGTTTCTTCGTGTCAGCCAACATTGTGAAGCGTGCACAGAGTCACAACAGCCCATAACACATGACCGGAACAGGAACTTGATCATCAAAAGAATCACTTTGTTTTCATACATTGGTTAAGTAAGAAGTTTTGGTAGAAGGTTGTGCCATCATTTGTATTTATTTTATTCATTGATTTATTTTTAATTCATTTGTGGTTTATTATTATTACCATTTTTTTATTTAGTGTGTTCTAATAAAAGAAACCTGTTGATGCTGCATTGTTGTCCCTTGCTCTACCAAAGATGCACCAAACAGTAGCTTAAAAATGGAGAACTGTGCTGTAGACACCTAAACAATAACAATACCAGGAGAATTGGGGAGAAATCATGAAAGAAAATGACTAAAATACTAAGAAATATTGATTAAACTTCATCACTGTTGAGATTACTGCCATGGTATTTTTTTAAATTTTGTTTTCTGAAATGTATTAAAATATCCAAAAGAAGATCTATTTGTTGTTGTTTTTTTTTTTACAAAAAAAGTAAGCCCACAGAACATTGCTTCTATACAAGTTAGAATTGCACCAAATGAATTTCTGTTCTCGGGTTGATCAATACCCTTCTCTGACAAGAAAAATGCAACTAAGTGAACAAACATTTGCACTGATCTCACATGCAGAGTCGAACTAATTACACAGTTAGCGAAGCAGAGGTCGCTTGTCTCACCCTGACGTTAAGCTGAGTTGTGACCTGAATTTCTCCAGAATAAAAACATAGAGAGACGTCGCCACCAACCCTGGCTGTAGGATGGAGGGGCAAAAAGAAATGCAAATATGTTCCCCCTCATCTTGTTGCTGAGCTCAGCCATGATGAGAAGTTGCTGTGTGGAAAATTCTTTGAAATAAAGTTTCTTCTCTACAACTGAATTTCCTGCATATTCTCCACATTCATGTTGAAGGTTGTGGAAATTGTAACAACGGCATGTGCCAAAACACAACCAGCTGAACACAGTTCATGGGCATTAAGGTTTTTGAAATGAGCTGTGAGAGCTGAGAGAAGCTGGAGAAGGAAAGAAAAAGGAATGGATGGAGTCTAGGGGGATAGGATTTAGCCAGATCCCAAATCAGTCAGGGGTTGAGAGTCATGGCATGTCCTAGCAAGAATATCAATCCTGGGTCTTTGTCATATCAAACAAGGAGTTATTACCCAGTGCATCCTTTGACTGAAGACTTTTTACATTTATGGAGATAACTTGTGGCCTCTGTGCCAAAGTTTGGAGCACACCAACGGAGCGTGTTCAATTTAAGACTGTCTATATCTGTGGTATGTGTGTGGTATAAAAGCTTATCTACACTTATCTGTAGGCAGTCTATATTCATCGAAATCCAGTGTTTCTTTTTCATAAGAACAGTTTCACCTTTACACACACATTAAGGACTGTTTGAAACAGTTTTTTCGTTATTTATGAAGCACCTGATGCGAATTTGACCAGCCCATCCACCTGTCTCTGTTTTGCATGTCTAACAAATGCATGAGGGTAGACTCGAGTGTGTGAGAGCTGTGGGCTTTGTTGACGGGGACTGACAGTGAAAGTCAATGTAACGCTATGTCAACTCAGGTTTTCTTCGCTCATGGCTGCCATTTATCTTCCATTCACCTAAGCATGAGGCGAATTGAGTATTTGCAGTGTAAACATGACCTCTGACCCATAATATTCCATCACAATGGCAGGCTGACAGCCTCCTCCCCCTGCTCTCTCAAACCTGCTCCCCTAACCAGCGTCCATTGGCGGTTTAGTGATTGGACCCATTGTGGTTCAATCACGATAGAAAAGGCAGAGATTGTCTCACCGTGTGACGAACGGTGAAATAAAATGCCGGGAAAATGACTAGCCACCTAGAACGGCAGGCACCTCAGCAGCAACTGGACCCTTATCTTAAAAAACTGCCACTACACGTCCTCTGGAAAAGACGATGAAAAGTGCCACCTTCATCGTGAGATTTCAGTCGCAACTTTGCTTCAAAAGCTTGTGGCTGCATACATGGGTGAGGTAAAGATGAGCAACCCTGTGACCCAGAGATGGAACCGTAATCAGGAACTGCTCTACCCAGAGGGAATTATCCCAACTTCTATGAAGCGATGGAGCAAAGAGAGAGGGAGATGAGGAAGATATGGACAGACGTCGGAGGAATCACTGAACAGCCGGCAGCAGAAGCTGTCATCTATTCTTCCACAGGAGATGACACCACCAAAACCTTGACACATTAATGCCTCGAAGACGAACAGCAAGTGAAGAAGTGGTGCTGGCGACTATCACCTCACAGAAAAGCAGCAGATCACACACAGGTTATTCTGATGGGGATTTGTTAGCGATCATCGAGCTTTTAAGGTTTTTAATCACCAACGTGCACACAGTGAGAAGCACCAAATGCATCAGATTAAATGAACAAAAGGATCCATGTGGGTTTTTGGGAGGTGTAGCCAAAGAAAACATCTGGTCCAGAGTTTGTTAAAGAAATTACCTCTGTCCTTTCCAGTTCATGCTCTCTCTGGGATTCATTTGGCACCGGTCTTTTCACCTATGCACCTTGTGCCGTGGCCAAGCATCACAATTTCCATCTGGTGAAACTCATTCCAAAACAGTTTCATAACTTGTTTTCTTTTGGTCCTCTGGATATGTAAATCAAATAAGGGTCATATTTATTTATTTTGTTTTTCAGTCATGGCTGCGGGAGAGCAAAAGATAACTCCTAATCAGACCTTTCCATGAATAACACGGAATTACAAAACTTGTTGTTTATTCGTGGAATATAATACAGCCCAAAGAATATGTGTAAATAGATATAGCTGTAACCATTGGGGGTGTTCCGATACCAATACCACCTCTGGTACTTGTACTCGCTCATGACAAGACCCAATAATAGAATGTTCCCTCTATGTAGCCTGTGGATTTAGTGCATGACAGTTCTGTAAATTGAGCATTTAAAACACAAGAAACTCAACAGTTCATACTGTTGATTCAATCACATCTACCAGTGCATATCAGCTCAGACACTGGATTTTTTTTCTTCTTTTTTTATGAGTTTTAATTTATGAAAATCCTCAATATTAACATTAGTATTGTAACTACAGATTGTGTTTGATGAGCTGTGCTAACCCAGGGTTGCATTTTGGTTTCTGCTACTTTCCTCCATTATGGTGCTTTAACATCAACAACAACTCTGGTCCCGGAACGTAACCCCCTGCGGTAAATAACACTGTTTACATGCACCAGTAGATTGTAGGATCTCATATATTATACATCAGCATATGCATAGATTACTCAGACTAAGTTGAAATGTTGAAAGTGAAATCTGAGGCAGTGGTGTCACGTTTGTTTAGGGACCACGCTAAAATGAAATCATAATTTTATTAAAATCATATTTTCAATACAATTTGGGGAAGTGTTTATTGTATTTCAGTCAGAAATGCCATCTATGCAATCTGAACTTTTTTTTAATGGATTATCTCCCTCTGGCATTGGTTTCTGAAGTGCTGAAAATTACAAGAAAAAATACAGTTTTCAATTAGAAGAGTAATTCATACATATCAGCACAGAACAGCACGTTGAAGGAGACACCAACTCAACCAATAGCCAGCTAGCGAGTAACTCTAACTTGTCTCAGGGCTGAGCTCATGCTACCAATGGCACCATCGTGAAAGATGTACGGAAGAACAAAAACTTATTCAAAGGTATGTCACTTTCATCCATGTGATTTGTAAAGCATTGGAGACGGAATGTAAACCACACGTGTCTCCAACTGAAGCAATGTAAATAGTTATATTGTCTTGTAGATAAGACCCAAGACTAACAACCGGCAACGGCGGGACCTGTTTAATGTACACACATCATAAATCAATCCCAACCCATTCAGGTCTTCTCCACTGAGAGGATCTAATTGTCCGACCACGACGTGCTGTTAATCTCTGATCCCCTGCCAATCTAATCACCCTGACTCATTCAGGTACGCCGTCCTCACACAGTAATTGCTCACATAAAAGCCGTCCCGCAGTGCTGGGCGCAACTATAAACAGCAAAAGCAACAAATTGTTTGCTGTGAGTTTTTCCACATCATGGTGGGCTTTAAATAATTTAAATGTAGCGGAGGGAGAGAATGGTGGTCTGTCACTGTGGTCTGCCAGTGATTCAGAGGATGAAAAACAAGCATCAATGACTTGGCTGGTATGTCCGACTCTCCACTCTCCTCTGGGATTGAACTGCGGCACGTACGGCCCGAATCTTTCCTCACACATCGTCTGACGTCCCTTTCTAGCCCCATACATCTTGGCACACTCTTGGGGCCCCTCTATGATGTTCCTGTAGATCCTAAACTTCCAAAACAAAATTCCTCCATGGTTTTTTTCCACATCTTTTTTCCACGTCAAACGCGGCATTTAGCAGAGATGGGGGTCCACAGAGAGCAGTATTTTTGAGGGGGAAAGATACTGCCCCCCAAGTTGAGTTTGACACTAAAACAGCACTAAACAGGCACAAGATAAAAATGAATCATGAACTTTTTAAGATTTATGGAGAAGAAATCGGTAGCAAATTACTTGAGTAAGAAAAATGTAAACTAGAAAAGCATTTAAGCTGCTCATTTAGCATGTTTGGCTTTTGCCAAATATTATTGCCCTACAGTTATTTTAGCTATACAGGGAGTGCAGAATTATTAGGCAAATGAGTATTTTGACCACATCATCCTCTTTATGCATGTTGTCTTACTCTAAGCTGTATAGGCTCGAAAGCCACTACCAGTGAAGCATATCAGATGACGTGCATCTCTGTAGTGAGAAGGGGTGTGGTCTAATGACAGGCACCGAAAAGTCAAAAATAGTGAGATATCTTGCAGAGGGATGCAGCACTCTTAAAACTGCCAAGCTTCTGAAGCGTGATCATCGAACAATCAAGCGTTTCATTCAAAATAGTCAACAGGATCGCAAGAAGCGTGCGGAAAAACCAAGGCGCAAAGTAACTGCCCATGAACTGAGAAAAGCTGCCAAGATGCTACTTGCCACCAGTTTTGACATATTTCAGAGCTGCAATATCACTGGAGTACCCAAAAGCACAAGGTGTGCAATGCTCAGAGACATGGCCAAGGTAAGAAAGGCTGAAAAACCAACAAGACACACAAGCTGAAACGTCAAGACTGGGCCAAGAAATATCTCAAGACTGATTTTTCTAAGGTTTTATGCACTGAGGAAATGAGAGTGAGTCTCGATGGGCCAGAAGGAGGCGCCTGTGGCTGGATGGGTAAAGGGCAGAGAGTTCCAGTCCGATGCCAGCAAGGTGGAGGTGGGGTACTGGTATGGGCTGGTATCATCAATGATGAGCTTGTGGGGCCTTTTCAGGTTGAGGATGGAGTCAAGCTGATCTCCCAGTCCCACTGCCAGTTTCTGGAAGACACCTTCTTCAAGCAGTGGTACAGGAAGAAATCAGCATCCTTCAAGAAAAACAGGATTTTTATGCAGGACAATGCTCCATCACACGCATCCAAGTACTCCACAGCAAGAAAGGGCCTAAAACAAGAAAAACTAATGACATGGCCTCCTTCTTCACCTGATCTGAACCCCATAGAGAACCTGTGGTCGCTCATCAAATGTGAGATTTACAAGGAGGGAAAACAGCACACCTCTCTGAACAGTGTCTGGGAGGCTGTGGTTGCTGCTGTTGATCGTGAACAGATCAAAACACTGACAGAATCCATGGATGGCAGGCTTTTGAGCGGCTATATTGGTCATTGATTTTTTTTTGAACGTCAGAAATGTATATTTGTGGATGAATGTTGAGCTGTTATATTGGTTTCCTGGTGAAAAGAAATAATTGAAATGGGTACATCTTCGTTGCTTAATAATTATGCACAGTAATAGTCACCTGCACACACAGATATCCTCCTCAAACAGCTAAAACTAAGCCCCACTCCAACTCCCAAAAATATTCAGCCTTGATATTAATGAGTCTTTTGGGTTCATTAAGAACATGGTTGTTGTTCAATAATAAAATGAATCCTCAAAAATACAACTTGCCTAATAATTCTACACTCCCTGTACTGTCAATTTCAATACATGAATCGCTGATAGCGCTGAGCTCAATTGGAAAGCAGGTGGCAGTAGGTCACTCGCTTGCACAACACACACTGAAAAAAAGAAGACGAGTTGTTTGAGCTTGGTTGCAGCTCACCACCGGGGAGAAAGGTTATCTTTAAAAGAGTCCTGAACCGATACGGCAATTCAAAACACTGAACCATCTGTTCCTCGATGTCAATCACATAACTACCTTAGCGGAGGCAAGTAATAAAATGAAACGGGTAAAAAAATAGATATATTGACAATTAAGACAGAATTAGATATATTTACAGTACAACAACACAAAACATAGAAACACAAGACAAAAATAAAACTGCACTGCAGGACAAATACAAATACAAATTTTGACACTACATAAGAAACAATCTTGCTTTTTACGAACGAAATAAGCTTGAAAAACTGTGTAATCGTGAAGCAATACTGTATACTATGATAAACAGCCTTAGGACAACAGCCATAACAAATAACATAAAAGAACAAATGACTATTACTATTTTTTGAGGACTCAGTAAACAAATAATTGTGTGAAAAAACTCATCAAATAGTAAATATTTATGATATTTATGATAATTGAAATGTTTGAAATAACATATTGAAAGTTCAATCAGGACATGAGGGGGCAAACATGGAATCTAAATCATTGAGCTACAGCAATACTTTCATAACAATGCAACGTACAGAGTGCATCAGTGGTGAGGAAAGCACTGATCACGAACTGCTAACTTAAGTCATTTTCAAGTGACAATGAGTATTTAGGTCTTGTTCTCGCCTCAACAACACTGATGCGTCAGTGGTGAAACAGATGTATTTCTACTGTGAAGCACAATGAGACTCCAGTGTGTGTGTGGGGGGGTGTGTGTGTGTCTGTGTATGGATGATTCATGTGTGGTGGGTAGAAAAGAGCTCTCTGGTGAAGTATCATCTACAAGCGTCTTCTATTACCCGGGGAGGAGACAAGACGCCATCTGCAGATGCACAGATTAGATGCTGAGGACACGTAAATCAGTTCACGGAGGAGTCAGACACTGGCTGTGTGAGGGGGGTCTCTCTCTTTGTCATCGCACTGCTTCATTCACTGAGGGCTCACTGTGGTAAACACATGTTTTTTGTTTTAGCAAGACTCACAGTGTGTTTCTCAGACATGAAACCTTTTTGAATGCAGGAAGTCAGACCGTTTTGGGAATCTGGCCAAAAGTGACAGAAAGAAAGATGTGTTAAGAATAGAGAGCTGTTTCTATTATGGATATTCTGCTGCTCCATATGAGTGAGTGTGTTGTTATTTATTTAAGGAATGGTTTTGTGTGGTACATCCATATATTGTACATCATCTTCAATGTATTTCAGCTCTATTTGTCTCTCATTCTCTGGACTCATGAGCAAATTCGTCGCTGTTGGCCTGGGACACCTTCCACAAGGCAAAGTGAGGAGGTAAGAAACAGCCACTCTACTCCGAGTCTCTGGCAGACGACAGCCCTACATCTTCAGTGGAGTTCTGTTTGTGTGTAGTTTGTATGGCAGTGTGGGTTTCTTCAGTATACTCTGCTTTGATCCCAGTTAGGTTAACCGATGAGTCTGAGAGACGAAACCCATGACCTTTCTGAATCACCGAATCTCCTTTCTCTGCATCCCACCAGGCTTGACAGGAGGAAGGTGAAGTGAACAGCACTTGACAGCAGATTTTATATTCTTTCACCGATACACCCCGAGATAGATGACACGCCCTTGTCATATCGGTGCTTAATGCTCTCAGTAGTAATTACCTCTGAGGAGAAGAGAAGCTAGTGACAAGGGAGCTCAGAGAACAACGGTTCACTCCTCTCAGAGGTCGTTGGTGTATCACTGCATCCACATAAATGTCTGAGCGAGTGAATGGAAACGCTTAAAGCGGCAGACCACAGTCAGGCAGGAGGAGCGAGCCGAGTAACACAGAGGGTGGTGATGATGGGTTCAGAGCGGATGAACACGGAGCGACATTTTTGTTCAGTTAAGTAGAAAAGTATGACAACGAAACAGGCGGAGAAGTGCCCTTGTGGTGCAGCTTTTGTGACAGGACTGGAGCGAGCCGGGCGATGAGATGGGACAGAGCAACCAGGCGGAAATGTCAGAGCTCAGTGTGCAGGTGATACACAGAGTCACCATGTCCAAATATGCAGAGCAACGATGGATGGGGGGGAGGGGGTCACACAATGTCTGCACACTCAGCAGGTTACTGTGTCAGCAGTGAGAAAGCATCATCTGGCTCCAAAAAAAGTACAGCACATGAATATGACCAGATCAAGACTGACGTCTGTGGCCAATGTAAGGATGGAATGAAGCAGGTTATTGTTGTATTCACAACTTCACACTTGATTCCCTCCGCAAAATATGGATGAACAGAGTTTAATGAAATGTTTGGGAAATGTTGAAAGTGGGACAGGGAACACCTGCGTGCGCTGTGCGAGCAGGTTCCGTAACACTACTGCAGTCCGACAATGGATAAAATAAATGCAATGCAATGTTAATTTGAGTGCATTTCAACTTTGAGACTCCCAGAAAAATAATTCAGATTAGATGGCGGCTTCTCTGAATATTTTAGTGGATTGTCACGCTGGCATAGTGACTAGTGCTGCAGCCTCGCAGCAAAGAGATCATGAGATGGAACACAACCTGAGGCAACCCAAAGTTTGGGTGCTTTCCGTGCAGTTCTTGGTGCACTCCCGACCTCAAAATGGGAAGCAGTGGAATTTGGTAACTTTTAGTTCTAAAATACTTTTTCAAAAGTTTGAGTAAATATCGAAAAATATATTGTGTCGCATTTCACCTAGGAACTTCACATTCATTTCAGGTCCTGCAGGTCATTTTAGGGCTGCAGTCGACAAGGTTTTTGTTGTGTCACGATTAACAACAACTAGTTGACATAGTTGGCAAAAATCAACCATTAAGTAAGTCGTCGATCTTTTTCCGCTCCTGCACGTCTATGCACAAGCAGAGGGACCATAGCGGCCCATAAGGTGGACTACATGGGAGCAATTCACAATAGATGGAAGTGAGTTGCATCATTTGCCAAACACACCTTTCATTTCACACTGTACAACAATTCACATACATTTTTCAAATTACTATTCAGAACACATACAATAAGTTGCTGCTGTGTTGGTCAACCATTTCACATTTATATGATTATAATGGGCATTAACTAGTCTCAAAAAAATAAATAATCTGCTTTCATTCATTCAAACTATCCATTTTTTATACATTTTTAAACTCAAGGTCAAAATAATCAAATGTTTAAAAATGCAACAAAAAAAAAAAAGTGTCAAGTACAACGGTGCCTGTACACAACAGTCTTTAATTCTCAAACAGCCGGGAAACACTTCTAATTATGGTAGAACATGACAACGGATTGTTTGACACATACAAACACTGGAACAGCGGCATCCAGATGAAGTGAAAATAGAGACTGAAGACAGACGGTGTGAACAAATGAGGTGGCGGGGAAGCGGTCTGGGTGGGTTAAGGAATAAATGTTAATCATTCCCACCTCAGGTTTACAAGCGCCCAGCATGCTCCGTCTGCCAACACTCCCCTAGAGTTTCATTGCTGCACTCATCACCGTTTTCCGTCTGCAGCATTTAAAAAAGCGACTCAGAAAGAGTCATAGCTGACTGCACGCACAGGTAGTTGGATGTTCTCAGCGGAATTACCATCCTTGAGGTGCAAATGCAACACAGTGAGCCCATGGGAGTCTTGCATTAATCCGCAGTGCCAAGAGGAAACGCGTAAACACAAAAGTATGCAGACCGAGTTTCACCTGAGTCATGGATTTGAAGTCTATTAAAAGTCAGGAGGATGAGTCAAACAAAACTTGAACAGGCAGTAATTACGACCAGACATGTTTTCCTGCTTTAAGTTAGATTCTAGATTCTTGGCATTGAACGAAAAAGCAACCACTTCTTTCGAAGTAAGAAAAACTAGTTCCAAGGACACATGCAACCTAGAGTAGTAAAACTTGCTAACAATGTACAGAAGAGCACACACACATAGCTAATTGGGCAGCTTTGTCCCTTCCAAACCAAGGACTGTAAATACCCAATTATCTTATCGCTAACAAGACACAGCTCCAAAAACAACCAGGGCCAACCTAAACTTTAAACACATCATTTACCATAAAAAAGTCAGAGTACCGTGTGTGTGGAGAGTCGACTTGAACTCTGAGGTAGAGCAGAATGTAGCCAATCGAGAAGCGATTTTTGTAACATTTAAATCACACTCATGACCATATTTTCATTTGACCATATTCAAATAGCACTGCCTTCGTGTCTTTACTTTTTGTGTCCTGTTTTGAAGTTATTGCGACTGTAAGATCACGAACATTGCCCTGAGTCGTGGAAGACTCCTAAGAAGCTCACACTATAGGGTTTGGGACTCAAGGGATTAAACATCATGGTCTGCACAATGCTGCCTCTGGTGGCAGTGTCGTCTCGAAAATTGGTCATTGTAAATGTAAAATCTACATGGTAAAGTGGGCTCCTACTGATTTCAACCAATCTCTCATTAAAGATGAAAGAAAATTGTGAATATTTCAGTTAAAGCTGAGGCATCCTGCCGCAAAGCTCCATATTGGCAGAGCCAGGTTTGTGTAAGTGCTTTTCACAAAAGATGTAAACATTGAATTGCTTTAACTAAAATTGTCAAATCTAAAAGTCATTCACCACTGTCTTCTGGTTAGAAAAAAAATACAAAAATGAATAAATTATTGTTCGGCCTTTTTAGTTTGGTTGCTGCATAAGCATGGAAGAAAGCGCTATATAAGTATGAGCCATTTATTTTTTTCAAGATTTTTCGATAAGGAAAAACAAAATTTGGTTCAGCTGCGGTGCAGAGTTTAGAGTTGTAGCACTCTCTCCAGCACGACTGGCTGTGTAATTATTTTTCGGTGTTTTAGTAAATTAACGAAGTGGTGGGTCGCCTATTTGCCGCGCTCAATGCCAAGCACCATCAAACCACCCGAGCGCTCTGACTTCAGGGAGTGTGCTCCGGGAAAGGGGATGATAATTGCAACTCAACAGGGGAGAGGTGCAGCAACAGAACCATGACAAACACGAGCAAAGTTGTGCAAACATTCGTGAGGAGTTTGGATTGACTTGTGTGAAGCGCATTTGCTGTCGCTTCTCGTGATCATTTGTTCCAATATTGCATCAAAGTTGTTTTTCACAGACCTTTTTTTCCCCCAAATGTGTTTTACGCAAAAAAATTGGTTTTCTTTTATTTTCTCCTTAAAATTTCCCCTCCACTTTTCATTTGGTATTTATATATACAACTATTTCTCTTCCTCCTCCTCTCCACATTAAACATTGCCACAACAAGTCCCCAAACTTTTGAAGCTTCTTCTGCTTTCCCCGCCTGGAGTTTGTAACTGCATCTCTTAGAAAGAGGACCCAACTGGGGTTTCGAAAGAGACGAGCGCTGCCTTCCTCAGTCTGAAACTTCAATTGGCTTCCTACAGTCTATTGTCATGTTTGTTTATAACTTCTCGTGGCATCAGTTTGCAGTCTTCCTTAAATAAAAAAATAAAAAATAAAAAAAGCAGTCACGCTGCAATTCTGATTCTGAAAAGACAGTTTTTGCCGCATAGAAGTAAAATAATCTTCACCTCCAGAGTGCAAATGATTCACATCTGATGCTCTCTTGAAATGTACGAAAAGGTTGAGGAGGTCGTGCGAAATAAAGGACAAGGAGATTTATCCTTATAATAATTATCCAAGGAAGGGTCGCAGGGGCAGCAGCAAAGGGAAAGCTCCTCGGCTCTTCTGGGGGATTACTGAGGTGCAACAAGGACAACTGAGATCCATCATCTCTCCACCGTGTCCTTGAGCTGCTCTCCTAGAGGCAGAGCCATGCACAAGCTTTTCACTTCGCCTTAACTGGAGGTTCAACTAAAAGACTTGGGAAAGCAAACTTTATCATCACTGACACGGTGCAGGATGCCTGTCGACTGCACTCAACTGAAGAGACGCGCCACTCACCACAAAGCAGTATGGCTGACACTGGCCTTCAAAGGTTGGTTGAAGCTGTGCATTGTGGCCACTCACATTCCAAGCTTTGTCTGTGTGCGATTCTGGTCTTTGACAGTAGACCTCAACAAGTCCTGATCGCGGTCTGTTGAGATCAGACCATTAGCTTTTATTCTCCGGCCTCGGCTTCATGGTGGGTTGCTAATGACTTCACCTGCCTCACTGACTCCATCCATGCAATCTTGGTAATTGTTTGTGATGGGCCTTGGCCTCACTCGGGTCAGAGGTGAACAGAACAAGAGGAGCCGAATCATCTGAGGGATATGAGTTTGTCTCCAAACAAACAATAAAGAAGTTGCATGACTTCACATAACCTTCATTTCCAGTCATCACAAGTGGACCACAGTTCTCCTTGATGGAATTCCACTGGGAGCAACAAAGCAGTGAGCAGATCAGCACCAGAGACTGAAGCGGAGCATGAATTAAAGGCACAGTTTTCCCACTTAGTTTTCCAAATTCCATGAGGCTCCACCAAGAAGGAACACTCACAGTTTCTGTAGCAAACCTCCTCATATATAAGCTTATTACAGAACTAAAAATTACTAACTTTAAGGAACAAAAATCCATAGTGCTGGAGCCTATCACAGCGGTTATTGGGCGGGAGGCAGGAACACAACCTGGACGGGTTGCTGGTCCATCGCAGGGCACACACACACACACACTAGGGGCAGTTTTAGAGTGTCCAAGTAACCTAGTGAGCATGTCTTTGGACTGTGGGAGGAAACCGGAGAAAACCCAGTCCGACCCCGGAATCAAACCCACAACTGTCTTGCTGCAAGGACTGTCACTTGGTTCGGTATAATTCAAGCTTCTGACAACCTGGGGACTTGTCATGATTTATTTTACACCAATTACCAAAAAAAATAACATTGCAAAAATTAGCAGCATCATTTGTGTTGACAAGAAGCTGCGTGTTGATTTTCTTGGTGGGAAAAACGTCAAATGAATGTTATTTTCCACTTGTTAAAACTGCTTATTTAATTTCTGGCATTAATGACTCCGCAGGGAAGCAGCTCTGTTTTTTGACATACCGGAACCACTGAATCTGCTGTTATCATGTCAGGTTTATTCATTTCATTTCCGCAATAACACACCATCATTCCGTCTGTAAATATATTAAATTAGCACTTCCCATTTTAGCCAATGACATCCAGTGTCATGAAAACTTTCTGTGAACTCTAAATGGATGCATTGTTTCAGACACAGTAATATAATAGTTGCTTAGATTTCAGCAAAGAATAGTTCACATTCAACCAGTTTTTCTTACCGTATTGTGACTCAAAAACAGTCCTTTAGCAAGGCAAACCTGAAATCGAACATTGTTTTAGGAAGTAGAAGTAGGATGCTCTCTGTCAGGGCTGAGTCAGCATACACTAATATGAATGTCCGAACACAGACACAGTCCACCCCCCCCCCCTTATAATCGACTGCTTGCGTTGATTTAGTTGTAATGAAACGCATTAATGGGTGTCGACTGGACTCTGCGATGACTCTCGAGGTTTTTGTTATCCTCTCAAGTGTGTCTGCATTTTAAACAGCTTGTGCAGAACAAGCAATTATCACATTAATGACTTGAGCGATAAGTAGTTTGACTTTTTCCCCGCTTCACACCCAAGCAATAGATTTGTAAACACATATCAGTTTCTCTGTTTTGTATCTAGGGTTTTTACCACCCTTCTCCGTGAAGTTTTTCTTAACTTTCATCTGTTTTTGCTTTCGTGATGCATCGATCTTTTTCTCCTAAACTCATCTCGGACATATCACAACATCTCAGGAACACTTTTTTTTTAAAACACCAGCTGGGATGCCGGAGATCTGCTTGTCAGACAAAAATGACTCAACCTGAGTGGGCGCTCTGATATTTTCACACTGGCATGCAAGCAAACACTTTGGAGATGTGACTCTCGACGGCAGCCTGAAGTTGCCAAGTGCATAATCAGTCACGTTAATGAGAATGGTAATGTGATGCAGAAGAATTAGTCCAGGTCCAGGGGGTTGAGTCTCAGGAGGAGGAACCAGCCATCGAGATTGGAATCTCGCTGAGCCAAAAAAAAAAATGTGTGCTTGGTTTCTTTCAAAGTTGTGGAGACATCACATGATGTTTGTGAGATGTTTTTTGTTACTGTTGCTGGTTGTATGGAGAGAATGTGGATCGATTTGATGCTTTTTACTTAATTGTGGGAAGATGAAAGGAGGAGTTCTCGGAAATTACGATATTTTTAACTCCAGTTCTTCACTGTCAGCTGGCCGTCAGGGAAACTGCTTCTCCTCACATAATACTAGAATTTTTATAACACATTGATTATGCCATTATGACAGAAAAACACATGAATAATCTTGAGAGCAGATGTTTCGGGCTACTATTGGTCAAGTTTTGAGACTTGCTTCTGACACCAATGCTGTGTATGAATTAGCCTGAGAATTAAAACCCACTGTCTTGTCAAGAATGTAAGGAAAGTTGTTTGCAAAAGCTTAGTTTATTTTAAATACAGGCTCTGGTTCTACTAGTGATGCCAAAAAAAGCAACAAACTTGCGGATTGAAATTCATTGAACACAATGGAATACAATGAAAAAGCACTAACTTCTGAATACAGATGCTTGTTGGACTGAATGTGAACCCCCATATATCAACCGGTCCAATTGACTGCGGTGTCCGGGAGAGGTAAACTAGGATTCAGCCAGGACAGCAGGATCCACTCCAACATCCTCCAGCAGTGCAGGCTGGATGGTTTGTCAAAGCACTAGAAAAATCTCAGAACATGACCCTCACAGTGCTGCCAGGCATCTGCAGGTGTGACAGGAATAGTTGGAGCTGCGAGGTGAGTGCATCATCCACACTGATGCCAGGCCACTGCAGTGGGTCCATTATAGTTTAGGATGGTGGAAAAAAAACTGTTGTGATACACACACCCTCTTATAGAAGAATTGACACCAATCTCCAGAAATGGTATTTGAGAATTCATATCTGCCCCATACTGCTGCAGCACCAACACAGCTCTTTGCTCTCTTTCTGCAGCACTTATTCCTGACAGTCCTGCTATCTGTCGACTGCTCATTAGTCAGGGCCTTATTCCGATGGGCTGATACCACGGCTTAGCATTTCCCACTCCAGAGCCACCAGTGCTGGACTCCACATCCGAGTTCTCCAGCAAGCTCCGGGGTGAGGGTGTGAAAGCACATTAATGAGCCACTGACCATGCATGTCCACTGTATCTCCTCTCCAGCCGTCTGCTAAGGCCCTTGCAAGACCTCTCTAACAGCCACACACGTGAGGCAGACACACAATGGGCCGTATTTTCCTATCTGCTCGGTTTCACAATTTAACACTTGTAATCCTCACTTACTTGTAATTTCGCTTCGGCCTCAAGAGAGAGAAACTAATTTGAGGAAAGAAATGGGTTTAATCACATGCAAGAAATCTGTCTACCTCCAGACAAAAGCATTTATGTCGTCTTTTCACAGCCACAGAAACTTGTCTCCCACTTGTTTCAGCCTCTAGAAATAAGCAAGTCGACTGCCACACTCGCAATTACTCCTTATCATCAGCAGGGAATGAGACTGACAATGCAAAATGCTGAGCTGTTACACACAAGAGGCAGCAGCAGCGGCACTTCTGCTTCAATCTTTTTTTTTTTTTTTGCCCGCTAATTGACAAGCAAAAATAACATATACTGTATAAAGTTATTCACGGACATCCATCCAGTGGGTGATAATTCCCTTCTCCAGATCGGGCAGAGATCCAAGTGAGGTTCTTGTTTTAAAAGATTTATAAATATTTGCTTAATATTTACAGAAGCTTTACAAGAATTTCATCATATTTATGAAAATGTCAAGTGATCTGACCTGGCAGATCAATTGTGTTCTGGTGCCAGACAAAACATAACAACACATCAGCGCACAGTTTTAGAAATGTGCCAGACTGACGCACATCTCGAGGAAACCATAGCCATTCAGCGTCGAAATGAATGAAATTGTTTATTCACAGCCAGCTGGTTTCACAACACTGAATTATCCATCTGATTAGGAAACCAAAGGAAATAAACATGTGCCGTTACGTTTCGTTATTCACGAAAAGAGATGGAATGCCATGCTCCCGCGTGAGCTCTTCATGGACCACGCAATTTCACAGGAAATGGACATTTTACTGAAGTGAACTTGACGATTATAATTGTATTTCAAACCTAAATTATGCCATGACAAACTCAAGGTCCAAGGACCATATCAGGGGTTTTTAACATTTTTTATTTCGGGACCCATCTTTTCCAGAACAAATGGGTCCAGGGGCCCAATCAAGGAAGTGAACTGATTCACTACGGATTTCATTTGTGTTCTATAACCATACATGTAAACAAACCAAAACCTTGTGAAATGGCATGAAACCATGAGATCAGCACAATTTTTATCACAATATTTGTCATTGAAAAGTCCAACCAGCAGCAGAACCAGGTGCAAGTCATGTTCTGTTGAGAAAATTGGAAAAACTGGACGTCATGAGCAAAATTCTGAATATAATAAATATTATAAAACAATGTCTAAATATCATAAAATGTTTCATTTTTTATAAATAAACTCAAAAGAATGTAAGTAAAGTGTAAATTAAAGTATCTCCATAAAACAGCACCTTCTTGCTCATTTTCAAGAACTTCATAGTTGGTAACTATCACAAATTTGCAGCTGGCGATCCAATGACACACTATTGCCACCATATGTGGCAAGTGTATTCAAGCTGAGCGTCTCGCGGCCTCGAGGTATAAAACAAAAAAACTTCTAGCTGCCCTCTAGGGGGCACTCGTGACCCAACCATGGCCCCCTGCCCTATGGTTAAGAATGACTGCACTATATGATTAGACATGTAATATTCTTGTCGTTTTAATAGTCCCTGCACATGTTCCCTTTAAGTGAGTAACTCTTGATCTGAGTTAGCATACACCCACACTCCTGTCATGACTGGTCACCAGACGATGGGCATCTGCGCTTCACACGAGGGCTACTTCATGGAATACTGCCTTGCTTCAAGTGGCAGTTTTGGCAGCTGAAGATTTTGGTTCAGAAATCTACAACTTTTTATCATAAAGTTTCCTGTGTTATTAATTCCACATGTTCCTTCCCATGTTCATTCATCAAATGCGCTGCTGTTAAACTTGCATGTTTGCTTTGGTGACTCATTAAACTGGTTTAGTGCTAGTGGAGAAAGTACATCGTCCATTTGTAATTCATTAAGTCTGCAAACACCACCTCATTAGAAGAGCCCATATGTATAGCTTGTTGAACACGGCAGTGAAAACACTAATTGGTACTTCATTGGGATCCAAACATCACATTTGATTTGGACCCAGAAAATAAAAACCTCGTCGCGGAGGTTTGGATGAAGAACATTGAAACGAAGGTCCATAAAATCAACAATGGAGAAAGTACAAGAGCACAGATGAGTTTTTAAGCGACTCATTGCCTGTTGTTTCAGTTCATTTTAGTCCTGAGCAAAGGGCTTCCAAAGCAGGGTGTTAGCTAGAGAGGCTTCGTCCTGAACTGAAAAACAAGAGACATTGGACGTCCTGTTTTTTCAGCAGGACACCCTGAATCCCCGATCACTGGTGCCTGTATAGTGCCCTAATCCAAGTGGCATCATGGTGTTTCCATGAAAAGGGTGTTTCTTCCCACTTTCACTGACTCTCCCTGAAGTGGATCAAAATTTTCTGACTCTCATGTCTTCATGGTCACGTAGCTTTGCAATCTGGGGCCGTCGGTCTTGTAAGTCCGACACCCGCATTTTCATTGGTTGACGCAACATGTTATTGTTGGGATGTCTGCAAAGTTGTCCATCAAAACGTAGGAAATAGAGTTTTCCCGAGGGGTTAATATTTCAACATTTCCTGGGAAGGCACGCACCCACACCCTTCATGAGGGCTCACGCCATATATAGTCGCCAAATACAAAACTGGGACACGTTGTCTCAGAATCTAAGTTAAACCCCCAGTTCCAGTGATCTCCATTGAGGGGTTTGAGGTTGAACAAAAGGCGAAGGATATGTGAGATGTATGATGAGAATTAATCATCCTTTAACAATGGACTTCAGCCAATTCTTGAGAGACTGAAATGTGAGTGTCGGGGTCTCTTTCTGCCCCGCTCTGTCATCACAGCCTGACTCAGCTTCCCAACAATATGAAAAATTGTACTCAAACATGTGTTTTTACATCAAGAACAGTCCAGACGAGTAACACTAGTGTTGAGTGGTCCTCATACTGCAGAGACCGTGAACTGGAGTGCAAAGGGACCTGGCGTCGTAGCCGGGAAAAGAAGGTAACATGAAAGGTTTCATCTAGATTTGGTTATGTACAGCAAAGTACACAGTCTCACTATCTTGCTCTTGAGGCAGGCGTGGGTGCTGAAATTGACTTGAGTTCAGAGTTCGTACTACTGTGTCACTCTGTTCAGACTCCAGTGTTTACTGCTTGTTCGGTTGCAGGATGCTGAAGTGCAGCAGACAGAAGAAGCCGAGCTATTTATATAGGACAAGTAAATGACCGTTGAAAAGGTTAAAGGAGCAACAACAGGTAACAAGAGAGCAGAATGTTGATACAACAGCGAAGCAGAGATGAGTCTGCCAGGTGAGGAAGCGGTCAACGCCAACAGTTGCCACGAGACTGACATAGCAGTGGGATTCTGATGGACGTTTCTGTCAACACATCCAGTCAGCCAGAAGCAGGCGTACAACTGCAATTACTACAAAAGCAACGCTGGATGTTTCAAAGGCCAAAGTAAAGACTCTGTAGGGCAGCATGCCACAGCTTTGAAGCTATATTTAGACACAGTCAATGCACTCGTACAAGCAAAGACAAACCACTGTTTCTTTTAGGCAAGCACAAGATAAACTATACTGCAACATCCCATAACTCTCACGAAACAACTCAGCGCTCAGATGTCAGGGAAGAGGATGAAAGAATGTTTGAAGTGTCACATCAAACGAACGGCAGCAAAAACATGACAATAGAAACTTTTCAAAGTGATTGTGTTATTGTGCTTGACGTAAATTATTCCTGCTTATGCAAAGCAAACCTCCGACAACGTTTCAATAAATGTCTACCTACTACAGTGTTGGGAGACAAAAAATATAAATGTAGATGCACAAGTATAAATGTGCTCCACTTCCAGTCTCTTATCAACGAGGCCTGCATTACAATAACTCAGCTACATCATCACCCAGCATCAAGCAGGACTCATATTCCTTCAATATTCTGATAATGTTGACTCAGTACTGCACATTTAAGAGCGTTACTTGCATAATGGGAGTTTTAATATGAATGGCTGACGTATCATTTGCAGGAGATTTATGATTACATTAGTTGGTAGAATATCTAACTCCTCCTAGCCTCCAAAAATCCAAAGCTGATAGGAAACATTGCCAAATCCCGACGGTAAAACAGGGACAGCTTAAGTGGTGAATGGATCACATCAAGAAACTGGTTGGACAAACTGAAGCTCTGCTCTAAGTCTTTACTTTGAGTGATGGATGACAGAGCTTCTTGTGCCATTACTGCGAAGGCAATTCCTGCCAGCACAGAAGAAATCCATTGAAGTTTTCATGAAAAACAGTCCAATTCTACCCGAGCAGGCAGTTTACGAACACAAGAAAATGTTAAAACTCCTTACTAAGATTCACATCTCACAGGCCTAAATATAGGCTGAGGTGCGAAAGTAACTGAACAGCAGTGCAAAATAGACGACATTTGTAACTCATCAGTGGACATTTGGTTCCCAGAAGTCAGCCGTTTGCATCATGACGCACTAGTCAGGCAACATCACACAGGAGGTGAAACACTTGAAAGAGCAGTGTGTCGACATGCAACGTGAAAGGTCTCTGGCATCACTATATATATATCACTATATGACAAATTGAGAGTGAGAATGTGTTGCCAACTGAAAATATTCCTCTTAGTCTTCTTGAAATCTACGCTCTTCATAATAAGACCTCCTCCAGTTCATGTTTTTTTTTTTAATAATCGATGTTTATGTTAATCTCAGTATCCAAAACATATTGTATCTGTTCATTGCTCCTTTGTCTTTAACCCTGAATCCCTGAATCTTTAACCAACAGACATGATCTGGTCTTTATAAAAGGGGATTACATCCACAGCACACAGCGAAGGCTACACAGAACACAGCATCTGTTTCCACTATAAATGTACCCATAAATGTCTCATTACCATTTACAAAAGCATTGAATTCATTGACACAGCAAATACTTAGGAAGCTTCCACATTCTCTCTCAAGCTTCTCACCGCACTCCTCCATCAGCCACCACAGACACTTGCATTAAGAAACTGAAAGCAGCATGTATCATTGGACAAGAGAGGCTGATAGGAGCCTGACACGCCGCCAAACTCCCTGAGCTGCTATGTGAGTAAAGCACTCCTCCGATATGCATTTTCTCATGTTCCCATCAGCATCTTGTGGGAGGTGTGGGAATCACTCTCCTCTGGAGGAGAAAGGTGTCCATCTAAGTGCTGCCGGCAAGACAAAAGAGTAACTGAAGTCCATGGAGGCGAATACCTAGATCTACTTCTACAGATATCACATAGGCATAAAAGGCATTTCCTGTTTTTTTTGTGTGTGTGCTTCTTCCCACAGACACAAACATGCGAGCGAACAAGCAGAGAGCGTTTAAGGGTGAAGCCAGGGCTTGGGCTCTGAATGTCACAGTCAGTCACTGCAGCCTTCCTCTAAGTAAAGCGGACAGAGAGCCATTCTGATTGCTCCAGCAGTCAAGCCAGGAGGTGAAAAACATTTACATGCAAATACAAATGACCCACTAGCCGCGGAGTGTATACCAGCTACGGCTCTCTGAATGCACAGCGACAGAGGACTTGCCAATCAAGTGGAGCAGAAAACAGGCTGTAAAAGTAGCTCTGTGTGTGTGTGTGTGTGTGTGTGTGTGTGTGTGTGTGTGTGTGTGTGTGTGTGTGTGTGTTCTGGGCATCAATTATGTTGCTTATTAATTTGTGGTTCCGATATAAAGTGACATTCAGAGCAGGATGAAACGTACTGCAGATCGCAGTACAGAGCAACAGGACTTTAAGCCTCATGCTACCATAATCCACCCCTTCCATTTAGACAATTACAACGCAAAACCCCTCATAACAAATGTGCTCCTCTGACATATCAAGTACTTAGTGTCACGGACCAGATCACAATCTGGGCTGGACCTGGCCTCGGAGGCCTGGATGCTGGCTCTGCTCCTGACTGTCGAACCCGTCTGCTGTCACCAGGACTGTTGCCTCCAGATGGGTCAGAATCTGTGATTCCCGAGGAACACAGAGTGTCCTCCTCCACTTGTCATTCCATCTTTTCATCCTGGCGCCAGCTCACCAGTCTGACCTTCCCTTCATCGCTTCAACACTTATTAAAAAAGGCCTACATCATCGTTCTTCTATTCCTTCACCTTGACATTGACTTTTCGGTTCGGTGCGTTGCTTTCATCTCCCCCGTGTCTTTGATTGGCTTTGGTTTTGTGACTGAAACCCGCGGTGTGTGTGTGTGAGGCGTGCACGCTCACACACACACACAGTCGGGAGATAAGCAGTAACACAGCAGGAGCTCAGCGATTCAGGAAGCAGAGATGTACAGCGAAGCCGTGCATTAATTGGTGCTTCTGAGCCGCTAATTTAGCCGAGTGGATAGAAGAACCCACTTTCCAGCTGAAACAGAAGCTGAAGGAGCCTCCTCTCAGGAACCTCTACGCCAGTTCAACTTCTCTGCATTCATTCTGTGCTCTCGATTTTTCCATTAAATTCACACATTGCATCATCCAGAGAGAGTGCCCATCCTCTGCTTCCCCTCCAACCTCTGAGCACAAAAATATACACTTCACTCACAGCCATGCCACCGGTGCCAAAGTTCTCTTGAGCTTTGAAGAACATGAAGACCTCCTCCAGGTCAGTGAAGACACTGAAATCTTAATTACCTCAAAGCAGAATACAAGAGTCATCTTAGCAGAAGTTATTGATAATGTTTTCTGACATGCCTTCAAACCCCCCCCGACGGGACAGCAGCCAACTACTACAGTCAACATTTCCCTCATGAGATTTTATTTTAGCAGCTTCACTGCCACCATAAAACTGCAGGATAGAGCCGTTTTGTCTGGATATGCCCCTAAGAAATGAATCAGCTATAAAAAACGGCAACATAATAATACCAGTGAGGCACACGGGGCACGGTTTCTTAGAGTCATGCTGTGCTGTGACGGGAAATGATTCAGGATGTGTGCAAGCGCCGACGTCGCCCCCTGTATTTAAAGTGATATGAGCGATGAGTTTAACAACCTACCGGGAGAGAAGAAGGAGAATCCAAATTGGTGCGAATGAAGCAGCAGAAATGAGTGTGACTTTGAACATTTGAGGAGCTAAGCGTGACCTACTGAGTTCAGATTTAGCACCTCAATTAAAGCTAGCACTGTGACCTGGCTTTCATTCATATTTGAACCAGGTTTTTCTGAATCAGAGGTTTTCCGCATTCATTTGGAAAAGTTTGTTTTGCTCACACATTGTTCACCATCACCTAAACAGGTATGTCACTGAGCGATGCCATGGCATGGACAACTTCTAAACTTGACAGAAAATCTGCTACTTAAATACAACATAAACACTGACAAAAAGAAGGGATAAACCCTAAAGGGCAAGTATGCGATCACCAAGTTTCCATATAGAAACAGCACAAATGCAGTGGAAGAGCCTAAAATGAAGCCCTTCCTGGGATGAAGTGGGAGTCTTGATGATGTCACTGCAAACTGAAGAGCCCATGTTCCTGGCAGACTGCGCTATTTCCAAGAGCAGACGACAAAAGAAAGTCTGATCCTCCTGTCACAATTAAAAAAGCTACAATTCCAAATCAGTCGCCTCTAAAGAGAGTGAAAAGGAAGCAAAATCCAAGGGCTCATACAGTAATTGACTCCGTTAGACTTTTGCCTTTGAACTCTTGCATCAGGCTTTCTGGATACTTCTCCGGAAAACAAGCCATTAAAAGATAAAAGAGGAGCTGCAGACGATGAAGGGGAGGAGGTGTGTGATTCAAGCACAGAGTTAGTGTCGGCGGGTTATAGGCCTTATTGCATTTTAATGGGGGGCAGGATGATCTTTGAACCTTTGTGTGGCAGCGGTAGCATGTGCGTGAATGGACGGAGCCGCCAGGAAAGCATCTGGACCAGGAGAATGAGGTGTTGTGTGTCTGCGAGGAGATGTAAGGGCTTGCAAGGTCACAGTGAAATGTATTTATCCTGCTGCCATGGCAACGGCAGCAGTAGCCTTGGGCGAATAACACTGCTCATATGTGCGCATGAAAGAGGACGGTGTAAAAAGACGCCCTTAAAAACTTTGATTTTAATCAAAAGTCTTCAATTCATACGTTTCACGCAGCTCTTGCTAACTCCTGCCCCCCTCCACATTATGGCCGGCCCAACCTTCAATCATCAGGCGCGCCGTTCCACCTTCTCTTTCTCGTGGGCCCACATGCTAAGTGGGAACATTGTTACGGTCAATTTGTCCCATTCAGGGTCCCGGTGGGCTGCGTCCCCGAACTGACAGCCTGCAGACAGAGACCACACTGCCTGTGAGGCCTTGACATCAAGGTCCAAAAGAGACACTGATTGGGGGAGGAAGGTAAAAAAGCAAGAAAAGCGAAGGACTTTGAGGGGGGATGCTGAAAGGTAATGAGGGGGCATAAAGGCAGAATGTGTGAAGGAACCGTTTAGGGGGGCACCAAGCTTCAAAAAGCATTAGATCGTGACACTTCCCACTGTTCTTACAACACCATGCTGAATTGACATCAACTAAAGTTTATGTGAAAATTGCATTTTTTAAGCTTTCTTCTTCTCACACCTAATTCTGTCACATTATCCACTGTTTCATTCCCACTCTCTTCACAAGTCCCCGTCATGTACTCAGGATGTGGCAGCTTCTAGAAAGTGATGCTTACTTTCAAATTAACTCAAATCTCACTTATTTAACCTCGTGCATGTTTGCATTAAATGATATATATCGTATTTCCAAGATACGGGGGAACATTTACGTACATTTGCCAAAAAACAAACTCTTGAATTTATCACTTTTCAGGGTAGTTGACAAAACAAAGACAAAATCAAATTTGTAAAGTTCTTTTTCAAAGTGTAAATGAGGGACCGAAGTGACGTGTCATAGGATAAAGTCAACAAAGCAGTGCAGTGAGGTTAGTGCTCACAACAGGAAGGTGCCTGGTTCTCACAGAGCTTGAGGCAGCCCCGGGTTGGGGGATGAACCCGCTCTCTTTTTGTGTTTATACGTTCCCTCTGCTTTTGTGGGATTCCCCCGGGCACTCCGCTTTCCTCTCGCACAAAAAACACAAAGGTTAATTTGTGGCTCTAAACTGCCCAGCTGATGTGAAAGTGTGTATGTTTGTTCATCAACAGTGTATGTGCCCGAAGACCTGAGCAGCGCCCCCAGGCTTTGTTTGCTGTAACAGTCCTTTGGTTCAAATAAAACAGTCAAAAGTGCACTGATCAAAGAAATGTGACCCAGGTGATATGCCGTCATATCCCAACCGTATCAGCTGCAGTGTTTTCAATTCAAATCTTACTTTTATTTTCTCAGCGATCCCCAACACTCTTGTTGCACCCGGTGACATTTTACCTTGAGTTTCGTTTCATGCACGGCTGCAAACGCACACGTTTCAGCAGCAGCAGTATATCAGCCAGATTTCTGAGAAATGTAAGGATTAGGTAAACTCAAGAGCGCTACGAATATAAAACACACATGTTCAAGCTGTTTTTTTCTCTAGTTCCACCAAAAAAAGGCTCATTCTAGAGCAGTTTATTAAATTGAGTTTGTGCAATAAAAACAAGTTTTGCATCTGCGTTGCATTAAAACCCACTTAACCTTCAGATCCGCCCCAGAATTGTGTACCCACTCATCCATCCAGAGTGAAAGCTCAAATGCCTGTTTAGGAAAAATAACTGTGGTCTGTATTTGTGCGATCAAATCACTGACTTCAAGCTTCCGCTCAATGACTCATGGGTGCAGGTGTGGCGAGGGGTGCAGTGGAGCGCTGAGGTCCAGGGATTAGGTCTGTGTGAGAAAGCACCTGTTATTTAAACACAGAAGTTTTAACACTTGCTGAAAGGCAATGTGTGCACGGCGGCTGTTGGAGGCACAAATGAGGCTACAACAGGGAAGCCATTCAGCAGAACCGCACTTGTGTAGCAATGCTACCAGCTGATACTTAAGCCAGGAAGGCAAATATGCTGTAATGAACAGCATGGCTGGTGCTTCTCCCTGACAGACACTCATGAACTCTCACTGGGTCTCTTGTCATCCTCTTCGATCTACACCAACACCAACACACCGAAACAATCCCTCAAGCTAATTGGCGGTTCAGACAGCAGGATAAAGAACATGGGAATGTGCCAAAGCCATGCGGGGATATTGCAGATCTATTCCCCAAATTAACTAACTTTATAATAAATGACTGGGAACTGCGAGCCAGGGATTAGCCAAGCTCCAGTGAGCAGTTTGTTAAGCTTTGAGAAGACACACAGTGAGACTGAGAAAACAAGGCCAAAAACTGACATCAGATTTGGGAATTTGGAACACCCCCCACCCCACTTACACCCCGTGTCTTCAGCTTGTTTAGTCCGGTTATCTGAGCGCTCCATTGATAGAAAACACAGATCTGCATTTGACTTTAGTCTGGAACAATTGGCCCATTCTGTCCAGGGGTTTCAGAAACCCCTGAATCAGGTAGGGCCTGGCTGCCTCCCTTATCAGAGTTTATAGCTTAGCATCCTACTCAGGCGCTTCTTTTGGCTGGAAGCTTCCAGCCATCTCACTAGAAAGCCATCCTCTGCATTTCTTGTTTTGTATTAGTCTGCAACATAAGTTAACTGACGAGCTTGTTAGCGCTTTGTGAAATATTACTTACACAGTGTTTTTTAAAACATTCCTTGACAAAATATATCCCTCAAAAAGTCAGAGAACAAAACAGAAGAATAGCTGAACAACTTGAATCTGAATTACTTCATGTATTATGCATGTACTTAGTTATAAAAGTTCATTTTAAAACAGACTGTAAGAGCACTCAACCAAGAGCTATACGGTTTAGAAGGTCAAAATATTAAGAGCATATACTTGATCTGTGGATCCTCAAAAACAAGGAAAATAGTTTTGGAATTTCAGAGGTAGTGTCATCACTAAGCAGCTTGCGCACATCATGCCGAGAGGATGGCAGGAGTTGTTGACTGAAATCCATCTCGGAGACAAAGTAGCAGCTTGAATTTTTCTTTCCACAATAATTACATAGTCGTACTGCTCTCTCGTAGCAACCTCACTGAGATGGACCCGAAACCCAGTAGAACAGCTTCTGTCTGCCTGTGTTGAGTTTGGCAATGGCCTCCCCCGCGCCCTGTAACCGCTCTGTCTGACACGACCTCACAGTCCGGCCAATGGCGGCCAAGTTAAAACAGAGCTCTGTCAGTTGGACGTCACTGCTGCACAGCAAGACTGTAATCTTTGTTCCTTTGCTCCAAAGGTATTTCAGAGACCCAGGCAATTGTTGTCTCATTTAATCTGCAGTCAGTGTAAATGAAAACAGCATCAGATGAAAAACCTCAGAGCCGGTTCTTTCCTCTAATGGCTGTTAATTAGTTTCCTCTCTAGCACTTCTCCTGTCATCACCGTTGGCATCAAGCTCATACGCACCATTCTGGAGACGCTGCACATGGAAGACTGTCCATATCCATTTTCATCTGCTTCATTTTTCTTTCAAATGGAGAATTTGCGGCGAGTCCATCCCTCCCTCAGGTCACTAGTGAGCAGCAATGAGGAAGGATCTGTATGTAACCAGCAGCCCTGAGCCCTCAGACAGTGTGACAACCCAGAGGAAGGAGAAATAAAGAGGCTCTCGCTCTCCAAAGACAGATTGACACAGTCAGAGTGACAGATAGGTTAGCGGCCCATCGGTATTCCCTTGGCTTGCTTTGCCCTCTCGCTGGACAAGAAGCACTGTCTCTCTCTTTCTCTCGCTCTCTGCTCACACACTCATTATAGAAGGCTCTGACCCCTGGGACTTCACTTATATCGCCGCCTCTCTTTCCACTCCACAAACCTCAACTCTGGACAAAAGGCAGCTGAAAGGCAATTTGAATTTGAAGCAGAAGCCACAACAAAAACATGCAGCTTACAAAAAGGGAAACTTCAGCAGGCCAGAGCCGAGCCAGCGATGGAGGGTAGGAGGTCCACACACACTGAGCTCAATAATCTGAGTCGTACACGGAGCAGACAACTCGCCCGAGCTACTGTAAGTTAGTGATTTGGACAACGCTGGGAGACAGTGAGAATCAGGGATCATGCAGCATGAACGGAACTCCCTGCGGGGTTAGACGGGATTTGTGCTCCTTCTGAAGAATTCACACCGACACTGCACTGAAATATGACAGTCTTGATGGAAAGTTCCATTTTGTTAACATTAAGTCTCTCTCTTGTAGCCACTAAATGTGTCTCACTGAGGTGCTAATGGTGCATTACAGATTACAGTAAACCCAGTTAAAGCTGTGACTATCAGCCACTCTGGGGCTGACAGCTTCCTCCCAGGGTGCAAAATGTTTTCACATTAAAGTTTGCTTTTGTGAGTAAAACACTTGTCGAATGAAGATATGCAAGATTTGCTTATTGACACTGGGCAATTTTTTAAAAACTATTAAAAAAATACTGATTGGAGTTTGCTCTTCAAGTTATCATGAAGACTTCTTGTGGAACACACCATTACAGTGAGCCCTCGCCTTTTAACAAGGATGCAAAAAGGGTTGTAACTGTCCACAACAAGACCACTGTAAGGATGGAGTCTGCTTTAGCTTTGTGGATTAACGACTGCAGGAAAAAGAACATTCCGCTGGATACCAACGTTATCCACACAAAAGCTAAAAAACTTTATGAAACCTTTGCTGACAGCGATGACAAACATGACAGCGAAGAAGAGGAGACACATGCACCACAGCCTTCAGCACTACAGCGGAACGGAGTGACAAAGAGGCAAAGTTAGAGGAACGGTGAAATACACGTGAGTCACAATTTGTCCAACCTCATACTGACTAAAAATATCATTTTACAGTTTTTCCAAAAACTATCATGGTTATTTGTTGAAAACGTTTATGTTTTCATTTCTTTTAAATGCTTGGGCCTGAAAACAGGTTTTGGTCTTTGGTTTTATTGTATACGTAGTTCAGTATTGTATAATAACTGTAAAAAAATAAAGCTGACTATTTCAGGGATTTCGCCTATCACGGGTTCTTTTTGGAACGTAACGTAATGAGGGTTCACTGTATATATTATATGCAGTTGGAGTGAAGGCAAGGGAGGGGGGCAGTTCCTGGTGCAGATGGCAACCTGTGGATCATACAGTACAGTTAACACACCGTCCAATCATTTCAACAGATCCGTTCAAAATGATTGGATGGTGACATGTCTGTCAAAGTCAACTAGCATTTGTCCCGCCCCTCACTGCTCTCAGTTTGACCACAAATAAAGCAGATCGGCTCTGGAGGCGTGGCCTCACGCGACAGCTACTTTAGCACCCTGGGTTCTGCACGTTGTAGTCACATCAATATTTCCACTCGGTATTGCAGCATGTATGACACTGCTGACCTTGTTTAGAACACTGATTTGTTATTGCCGTTTTTCTAAAGATGAAGACACAATCAGAGCCGCTCACTGGTGATTGGGCTACTACTCCAACCCACACTGCTATTTACTGATTGCAAAGAGGAAGAGAAAATAACCACCAAAACTCCTGGATTAGCAGATGTAAAATGATTCACCAAGTTCTCCACCACTGTCCGGATCTTAAAGATAGCGTTTTTGTCAATTCACCATGTGAACGTTATTTAGTAAAGGGTTGAGGTCAAAGAGGCTGAACTCCGTCCAAAGATTTACATTTGGAACATGTTCAGCCAATAACAACACTGCGCTCTCCTCCAAACAGTTAAACAAGTTATGAAAAACCAATCCATCATCATATAAGAAGAAAAGCATGAGGACATCACTTTGGAGAGAAAAAACATTGGCTCACAAAGGTCCCCTTCAACTCTCTTCCAGGCGCTTTTATCGTCTGTGATAAGACCAAGTAAATTAGTCTTGCAAAGGAAACTAAGATGATTCATTTTTCTAAATCAAATGTGCGTGATGCAAACCACCAGATGTGGAATCTAACCTCAAATCTGGGCCAGAACATGCAGCAGCTACACCCAAAAGTGAATCACACAAAGGCTTCTGCCTGTTGTGGTTGTTTTGAGGCGGCACAGACGAGTCGACTCCTGAATCAGAGCTGTTTAGTTTACACTTCTGAATTGGCATTGAATGCACCACGACCTCAGGTATTCAGCACTCGGCTTTGACATACCACAACGCCGAACAAGACGGGCACCAGGAAAGCACATTCCTCCTCCGCAAGGCCAAATTTATCTGGCTATATCATTTCTGGTAAATATATTGCCAGAGCAGCGTGGTCAATCGGACTGCAGGTGGCAGTAGCGATAAGGAGCTCTGTCAACACTGATGACTGAGAAAACGTTCATGTCTGTAAATCCACACTCACCATAGACATTTTGAGTTTATAAAATCAGGATTGCAGGCTTGCACGCGTTGAGTAACTGGACCTTTAGTAATAGAAATGAATGGGGAGCGTTTTAGAACAGAGATAAATCTAAAAGTTGACTATGTCACCATATTTTTCCAACAAATAAAAACTGTTTATTTTGGACTGACCTTTCCAGGGTGTCCTCACCTCTCATCTCAGTAGCTACTATTGGCCACGAGTCCCGTCACACCCCGCCTATCTTGTTTTGAGTCACTTTAGACTCAAAACAAGATAGTCACTTTTTATAAGCGCATGCATGCGCTTATAAAAAGCGACTGCCTCAACACTGATCAGATTTGACTGAATCACTGTGACGGCTTTTAGCCAGCGTTTTGATATCAGGGGACGCCATGCGTCACATGTGGCCAATGACATTCCCCAAAAGCAAAGGAGACTTTTGAATGCTAACTTTTGTAAAGTAAGACTGATGAATTTGCTCAGAAGCTCAGAACAATAACAACATCCCTTAATGCACATTGCTGTTGACTGAGGTCTCCTTTTTAACCTCTTCATTGCAGTGCTGTTACAAAATGTGACCCTGATACTATTATAAAAACATGGGGATGAGGTGTTTCTCCGTAAAAAGGAAAAGACAGTGACAGGAAAAGTAGTTTCAATTGAGGTACTGATTTGTACATTGTGCTTTCTTTGTGAGAATCTATGGCTGAGAGGACCCAATCCACACGGTAGTGCTGCCTGAGGTAAACACAAATTCCAGTCACAGTTAAACAAAGCGACGGAGACAAAACACAGAAGCTGTATCACACCTATGTCCTTTAGCACTGGCTGCCTCTCGCCACATTCTCGGGGACAAGTGCAAGTGAATTCCACATCACAAGTTGAGACATTCACTCTCTCACCTTTGACTCCAGCTGCTGCAGTGACCATCAGAAAGTCACCACCAACATCTGGACAAGCATATGGTAGACGTGAAGCCCAACAACACGAGCGCGAGACTTGCCAAGATATCCGATCAGTTATCGATCAGCGAGCGTGTCCTCGGGCTTCGTGGTGGCTCAGAGCTACGCAGTATGAAATTGAGAATTACACAATGAAACGCCGCTCAGACTCCTAAAAGAGGCGAGAGATAACTGATCAGCGCGCAGCTGTGAGCGGATTTAGATTTAGATAAAGCTCGTTTTCTCCATCGCATGACTTCATCGGGGGTAATAATGTATTCTCTACATCAAGGCGCGACGCAGCTGCGCCCCGGAGCGCACCGCGACCCACCACGGACCCCAGACTAGAGGACTTACCTTTTCTTTCAATGACAGATGAACAGGCAGAATCAGAGAAAATCCAGCCTTGAGCGCGCGGAGAGGTCCAGAAGAACTACTCCTCCCTGTCGCACCTGTCTCCGACTAAAAGTGAGCCAGTCCTTCGGCCTGACATCCCGCAGACAACTGTCTCAGGGGGAGTGGGTCCCAGCCCCCCTGCTGGTTTGGATCCACGGCCACCTGTCCACGGTGCGAAACAAGCCACAAAGAGCGTCTATGCGACGCATGTCCCAGAGTCTCTGCGGCGAGTCTCACATCCACGAGTGGTGCGAGTGCACACAGCCGGCTGCGGTGTGTGTCACTCACATGTGCCGCGTTCTCAAGCTCCCACTCTAGTTGGCGTCTTCTTCTGCTTCTCTTCTGTCATCGCAGCGAAGAAAACACTCCCCCCTCGATGACACCACAGACCCACGATCCCGAACAAAAGGCGTCCCATTCAGCTGCTGGAGCTGCAGTGGAGGGTTGGCTCGTCCGTGACTGCTGGGAGACCGTGGACCTCCAACATCTCCTGCTCCGACACAGACCATCCAGTGTCCTGAAGACTGCGTGCGCCAAAACCTGAAGCAGAGTCGCGCTCGCAGTGGAATGGGATCGATCACGGATTAATTATGAGTTGGGCTGTCACGTGGTGTCAATCAGCGTCACCTGACTCCAGAAAATAATTCGATTAATGCTGAAAGTGAGAAGCTCTAATAGAGATGGATATACATAGTTCCTACTGCTTTGAGGTGGACAAAAAATATAACTGAAAAACAGTCATTATGGATACTTTATTTTGGCAAATCTGTTTTCAACAAATCAGTTCAAGGCAACGACGATGGTTAATAAAACAACACTGCTTTTAAGTTATCGCGAAAATTTCATATCCAGATTCTAAAATATTTTTATTTGATGTACTATTTTGTTTGTTTGTTTGTTTGGTTAAATGTTTTGATGTTTTTACACTCTTTTTTGCATGACGATGATGATACATTTACTTATATTTTCGTGCTTGGAAAAATCCCGATTTAAAGCATATCTATATATTGAATAATATGTCATTCCTTTCTTCATATTTCATGTTAAATATAATCAATAATATGACTAAATCAGTCAGCACTTGTCCGTCTACATTTATAAAGATAAACATAGTCACACACAAATGAGATGTTGGTAAAATTTTAATAAATCTAAAATGTGATTCTAAAATAGAAAAAAAAAGGGTAATCTGCCCCTTTGAAATTAAGTCAGAAATATTGTATCTTAGAATTGGGTTTTGATTGAGCTTTTGTGTGTAATACTTTACATCTGGATGTGACTTTCGCCACAAACATTCACACCACTCTCTTTGAGGGCAGTTGACCTGTCAAAATGTATGGTTGCAGACAGTGACTCTCACACAATGACAAGAAGCAGAGTTGAGGTGGCAGGTGGTGATATTGAGATGCTGTGGTTGTCATTGGGAAAGAAGTTCAAGATAGAAATGAGTATATCACAGGGGCAGCTCCCCGTATTAGTGGTAGAAATGGAGGTATCAAGGTAAAGGTGAAGTAGAAAGGAACCAATAAGGTTCATGGATGTGTTAAATGAGATGATGGTGAGGGCACTCATGACTCCTGAAGCGGATCAGGATAGATGCAGCTCCATTTCAACTCTCTTCACAATGATGCGATTTTAGCCAGAGGCTGGTAGGTTTGAGTAGCAGCTTCCATATTTGTAAGCAACGTTTGGTTCAAAGTTTTGGTGGTTAAGGTAAAAGATTCTTTCTCAGATTACTCAGATTTCAGCTCATGTCATCATCTCTGTTTATTCAGGGATTGCATCAGAGCCATCATAAATCTGTGAAGTTTAAACTCATTTAACACCGTAGCTGAAGCTTTTTTTTTTACATTTGTTTTAATCAAACACTCAGAATTCAAAGTAATTTAATCTGAGAACCTTTCAGTGGATGACACGCATAACAGCGTTAGCAAAAGTTACTGGACCTTTCTGTGAAATTGCTTAAAGCTGGCGCTGCATGAAGATTCATGAGTTTTTAATTGTCAAAATCACTCACATGTGGAACTGTGCGATGTTATCATGGCAATGACTCCACTTGGGGAGCTGATCTGGTGCTCTGATGTGACTGCAACTGAATGGTAAAACACATAATCTTTATTTTTGTTAATCCAATAATAATGACCTCTCATCACTTTGGAAGAAAGGACTCGGATGTTTTACTTGCTTTCTCATTGACTAAAGGATAAATCCAGTGCTGGTGTGAATATTTATGAATCTCCTGGTCAGTCTTTATCTCTGTGCTGCGTCTGCTGGTTTGAAACTTTTATCTCTTCTACACACAGTGGGATTTATTCAGAATTAGCTAACTCAAGTTTTTCATTCTGACCCTGTTTTTCACTGAAAATAGTTGTTTGTAATTGAAAAACAGTATCACTGGAGGATTATCCACGTCTGCCTTCTTATTCATACAGGGGCATGGTACATTATGAACACTAATGTTCAGCTACAACTCAAGGTGAAACCCAATGATCCAGATGATGCTCTAGTGAAATGAACTCACAAATGTGATATATTAGTTAGTTGAGAGGCAGAGTAGTGTCTGAGAGGAACAATTGTTTGACAAATAATGAACTGCGGAATGTTACTTCTTCGCTAAAGGGATTGTATTGGGTAATTTACACCACTCAAGTGTGAACCAACACCACTTTTAACTGTTTTTTTTTCCAACCCTAACTGGTGTCGAAGTCTGCGGACAGGCAGGGGCAGTGGTAACCCAACCCCCGCTTATTTCTTAAGAAAATATTCTGTTAGAATAACAGCATTCCATTGTGCCTAATCACTTTCTTGACCTTTGGGGCAAATTTCTGGATGTTTTAATGCTCTCTGACGTCTTTTCAAAATATGGGTTGTAATATTTCTTCATATCATGACCAGTCAACATGACCCCTCACATGATGAATCACCTTCACAACAGTTTCCACCACTTCCCAAATTAGTCACACGAGCACGTCACAAGTGTGAATCAAACCTATATCCTGTATACATCCTCTTTCCTGAAGGTTTTCTTTTCTGAGAAATCCCAAGACCTGATTCACAGTGCCCAGTGTTTATTCCAGTCTCTGCAACTTCGACTTGTGTTGAACAAAACAACATACGGCATTTTATCTTATGTCAGATTTTTGTTGTGCTGACAAAGAAATAAATAAAGAGTTGTTTTCATGTTTTCTTCTTTCATCCCACTCAGCGGCATCAGCGCAACGAAACAGTCGACCTGAGTCAGATAAAAGAGAATGGAGCTTAGCACAAAAATGGTAGAAATACCTTTTAAATCCACTATAACGAACGGAAGGGAGACGGAAGGGAAGTGTATATAGGTGTTTGTGTGAGCCTGTGTTAGCTCGCTGCAGAAAGTCCCGATGCCACTTTTTGAACCAACCAGGTCTTCTTGGTTCAAAAATGTGAGACACAGACTGGGGAGCGACCGTTTCAGCTAGAAAAATAACTCACGTTACACTGTGAATGCCAGCTTGGACACCCAGATTGAGAAGCCGTCATGTGACCTGACCATCATGCAGCAGTGGCATCTGCTGACATGAAAGGAGTGGTGTAAGTCAGGTGTCTCACACCGGTCCTCACAGGGCGTCGGTGAGTGTTCGGTTTTTGTTCCAACCAATTGCACATGTTTTGTGTATCACTTTGAGACCCCTGGTGCAAGTGACACCATATGCCTTCTAGTTTACGACCAGAGGGGGCAGTGTGGTTGAGGGTCGCTGTGTGACATAGCACCAAGGTTGAGGGGTTTATTCCTGGTTTTTGGAGGGAACTGTGTGTCCTGTGCTTTCATTAGTTATCTCCTCCTCCAAAGTCCAAATGATATATGCAAGCATGAGATCATGTTTGGACTATAGCCTCTTTCAGAGGCCTTAAGTTGTAGAAACAACCCCGGCTGTAGTAATGATCAGCTCCGAAACAGGTGGTTCATGAAGATGGATTCCCTCCACCTTGCTGTTGATTTAGTTTGCCATAAGTCAGATCTAATCTGCCCCTTCAGTAGATCGATCCTCCCCAACGATCTGAAAGACCTTCTTTACTTCACCTCCAGTGATTAGACATTGTAATTTATGCATTCATAGCCGATACATTATTGATCGGCGCTATGCTTATCATATTTAATAGTTTGATCATGACCGCAGCCGATCAGCAGGTTGTAAATGAGATGTCGGTGATGTTAACTGGTATGACTCGCCCCGGCAGCAGTCATCCATCACGGATAGTGAAAGTGGCACGGCGATGACACGAGAGAGGAAACGACAAGAGGTGAGAGAGGCAGCAGAGGCAAAACAGACTTTGGTTCATGGAGCATTTTCGAAAGGAGAGGAAAACTTATCTCTGGTGTCATCAGAGGGTGACAAAGAAGGGTGGAAATCTTTGTGTACCCCGATAAAGGGGCTGCACCTTTCTTCACATCTCTCTGTGAGTCACAGTGGATATCACCACCCCTGCCTGTGTGCTTGGGTGAGGGACGCTGTCCAGACTCATCTGATCAAACCACGATAAATATTTCAAGCAGAGGTGTCTGCAGTGACCCCTCGAAGGGGACCTAGCGGGCAACAAGCAGCAGAGTCAGTCCAACAGACCGGCAGCATCTGGTTCTCACAAAGCAAAAGTCGGTTAGAAAAAGGGCATGGTACTAAACTACAAGTCACACAGTGGAGCCTTGGACTCGCCACGTTCCCATAATTCTAATTAAACAAAGCATTTTTGTTAGATGATGCTCACAGCCGAGAAGTGTCACGCGAGTGTTCACTTTTCAGAAGAGTGATTTGGCCTGCACGACAAAGAATGCAACTGTTTTTAAAGGTGCAATAAAACGATCAGTTCTAAAGAAGTGTCATATTAATCTTATACATCTTAACAGCAGGAGTCTGCTGATTCTATTTTTTAAATAAATAAATCACCAGTAAATGTATTAATGCTCTGGCTGAAGGGGATTGTGCAAACACTGTGGGAACACCTGGCTGATGCTCAAATAAATGCGCCATCAGATATCAAAATATATTTGGGTGGAAGTGATGAGCGAGCAACCTTTTTTTTCTTTATTAGAATTTTCTTTATCAGAATATTAAGAATGTAGAAAAAAAATGTTCAAGAAGGGACACTTTTCTTATATAGTGAAAAAGCGGAGAAAGGGTTAGTTATTTGAGTCTCTTTATTTTTTTTTTCTAACCATTGCCCCTGAAATTGATTAAGCTTGGTTAATGTAACTTTCTTTTGTACCCTGTGATGGGAAATGCCTAAAAGCTTCTTGTCGTTCTTGGTACCAAGCATGTCTTCCGTCTGAAATCCGGAACTCACTACTAGTATTTTGAAGCAAATGTATAATCATTCCATAACATCAATAACTGAACTGACGTTCATCTGTCCGTCATTCGATTGTCACAGTGGGTCTGATAAAGGGCATCTCGTCTATTTTAAATAACTCAAATACAGATGAAGAGTTTTGAGTTCAATTGATGGTGTTCTACAAGGATAGAGGAATCTTTTCACTCTTGGTAAGGCATCATACCTGTGCTGAATAAGTGTTGAGTAAGTGAATTGTGGAACATTACTACCACCTGCTGTCCCATTAAGAGCAGTACCGTCAAAGCTATTTCAAAAGCTAAATAAATGGCAGAGGTCATTATTGCTTTCTGTTGTTACAGGTAATTCAAGTCCTCTGATGTTGGTACCTATCCTGCATCTGGGCTGGTCGACCCTGCACGACCATGTTTTGGCATCCATTAGTCAAACATCTGCGCCCATGGTTATATACAGCAAAACCCACAGTGTTGATGCAACTTTCCACCATTAATAATTCAGACTGAATTGGTTTCAGTTGGTTTTATTATTGGGTGTTATTCAAGCCTCTTCGGAGCTGACGCTGCTCTATGGGCAAAGTTCTTGTGAGGAGTGATTTGGCAGTTAACATAAATGCCCATAGAACTACTAGGATATTCAGCATGCAAGCAAAAAGGCCTTGCTAAATCATTAGCAGGTTGTTATTGCAGTGCAGCAAGATCACCAGCCACTACATTTTATGGCGGATTGCTATTTTGTGCTCAAACTACTAGGAAAGAGAGAACTATGCTGAAGTTTTCAACTGAGCTGAACTTGCTCTGCCCAACTCACAATAAGAAATAATAGAGAATCTTGTGTTTAGACCTTCAAGGCTGAGCAACACAGCAGTGAAATGGGACTATAGACCATAATAGTTGCCAGTTCAGCAGGCGAAGGTGGACAAACAGGCAGAGTGTTCTACAATTGAGAATAAATACAATGTTTTTGTGACACAGTCATTTAAGAAATCTACTTTTCACTCAAATACGGCACAGACAGCCACCGCAATGCCCGATCAATGCAGCGTGGGATGAAAAGACACGCACAATCTAGTCACCGATTCTCCAAACTGAAACTATGGAAACAACATTTCATCACTTCAGAGGGATTAAACAAAACAGAGGTCAGATAGATAAGTTAAAGGAAAATCATATCGAGAAAGATTAGGAAAAAAACAAGCTAAATATAAGGGTTGGAAAAGGATGATGGTTAGACCTTAAATATCATGACAAGCACCAAGCTCTATCTGACAGGACAAACAACCACCATTGGGCCTTTCTTATCTTATTTGGATTGGCTCTGACCACTGGGAACAATGAACACCTCACTGGAGCAGTAGTTTTGCAACATAATCTTGGACTTCACAGGGTCAGGCAGGCGAAAAGGCTCAGCCCTCTGGCCCCACATTACATACTGTGATCGTTGTGGGGAACAGAAGTCTTAAATTTAACTTTTGTGACTATAGCATTGTAAAACAAGGAGGTAGGAAATTGAGAATGGAAAGCACTCTGGCGTCTGAAAAAAGACTGGCGTTCATCACGTTTCATCTGAGGTGGCCTTCATTCAAACATTTTCAGTCAATTCATGCCTAACTTCCAACATGATTCCTATTTTATGCTCATAATCACCAATTCTGTACCATTTAGGACAATAGCTTTTGACTGAATTGTAGTGAGAATCATCTTCGTCTTAGACCTTGAAGGCAAGCTGAGCAACAAAGAAGGGAAACTGCACTATAGACCATTGTAGTTTTCATTTCAAGTAAACATGGTTTGAGGCAAAGAAACGTCTCAGTGTTTGACAGAGACAGCTCCACAATGAAGCAACAGCAGCAACAACCTTGTCTGTACGAGACCCCTCTTGAAAACAGACATATTCTGCTCAGAAAGGAAGCAGGCAGCCTTCACAATGCACCAATGGCTGATCAGAAGATGAGAAGACGCACAGAAGCTCTCATAGCAACCTGTATATGATTTGTTTTTAAATTAAATGTATTCACTTGTTTTTTTTCTCTCTATTCTTGAACGTTAACACATCTTTACTAATTAGAATGAAAGACTTGTTGTGCCTCTGTCACTGTAATAACAGCTGTAATAACATCTCTGTCCTCTACCCAGCACTTGTCCATGAAAAAGCTCTTGCATAAGTGTCTCCCTTCCTCTGGTCTGGTCACTGTTCTGCCTTATTAATATGGCATTGGGCGGAATATGTCGAGGGCAAAGGTGGATATCGAGTTTCAACCTGGAGATGATTTGCAGCAGCGATGCGTGTCACTGATACCGTCTATTGCGAGCCTCCGGAAATTTGTTGCAGGATGTTGGGAAATCAGATTCTCATCCGTGAACTGCGGCAGATGAAACTGCTCTGCTAGCGCCGCTATTAATGGGAGGGGGGTCATTTCAATGCTTTCGAGCGAACAATGAGGACCAGAGACTGAGATTGGAAGAAAACTGAGCCCAGGGAATATTTGAGATCCGATCTCTCTCCTCAGTACACCTGAGACCTGCGGCTGGGCCGTAAACATGGCGCTGAGCGACTGGATTTGATTACCGGATAATTGAGCAGCTTCTTTCACTTCTCTGTATCGACCATGAGCTTTTTGATGTTTATGATGATGGATGTATTGAAACAATTAATACTACTGAGCTATAGAAGACCAAACAACAACTTAAGAATCTTACAGAGTTCCCTAAGGAAGTCAAGGAGCAAGCTGCATATAGAAAAGCAACCAGTGGAAGTCATGCAAGCAAGGAACAGCAAATCTCATTTTTCCCACTATGGGATCACAAGGATTATGGTGGGTGAGAGGAAATCAGAGTGGCCAGATTAAACCCTTCAGCATGCAACCGACTCCGTAGTGACAGAACCAGGTTCACTCCAAACCCCAAGTGGCCTCAAGCTGGATTGTAAATCATCTTCGAACCAACATCCTATTGACTCTTCATTTGTGAGGCATCCTGTTGTGAAAGGTGAGTCCTGAGGTCCAGGGATCATCATGATGTTGCCTGCTAATCTTCACTTAGTTGATATCCTGTACAATTTGGGGCTCAACCAGCAGAGCCAGGGAGGTAGAAGAGCTGTCTTTAAGCAGGACCAGATGAAAAACATTGGCGAGTTCATTCACGTTCACTCGTTTTGAAAAGTCGACTTGTGGCTTAAGAATGTAGCTTATGTAGCATGGAATCATTGCCTGCTGTTCTCACAAAACGAATCGGCAACATAACAGAAAGATGAGTGTTTTTCTCACACAAGTCCATTTCCTGGAACATGCAGACTGGCTTGGCAGGAAATAGAATTCAATTTCATTCTTTAAACAACAATACGCTAGAAGCACAGCACGGAACTTGAGTGACTCAAAGTTTCAGCAGCTACTTTGAGATCCATAGTAAATAAGCATATTTAACAACATCCTGATTTATTAATTGAATGATTTCCATATTTATACCAGCTGACCAGATTTGTTTTTCACAAGCTGCTTCTGTTCCTAAATGTCTAATACATCTGTTGTATATTGACCTTATTCACCTCGGACTTATGCTAGCAATGTGAGTCTGTAGCTGATACATTAGGTACCATGGCATTAATTCACCAATGAACTCAGAGCCACCATTTGCTTGTCATATTAATGATGATAACAATACTGTTTCACAGGCTTTTGTTGCACTCCATGTGAATGTATGTTGCTATGGAGATGTATGGCCAGCAGGAAACCTTGTCAACTTGTCGAGCAGGGAATATGGTAGGTCTACACAGAAGTACTCAAATCATATTAAAACATAAATCTTGATCAAGTGCCAGCTTGGAAATAATGTCACCAGAAACAACACCGCAGGTATTTACTTTTCCCTCAGCAGCATTTACACACATACCGCTCCCACCAAGATTGTTGAAGATTCATTCTTTTATATAATTATATATAATGCATTTAAATATATCTTTATATCATTAGTTTTGCCCATTTAGTCATCACAGTGCTGTTCTTATGTGTTCCGTTAGTCACAGTGTTGCCTAACTAACCAGGCTGCACAAGAAGATATGATGCTCGCCCTTATTTCTTCAAAATCAGTTCAAGAATGCAGATCAGTTACATTATTATGGGTAACAAAGGCAGTCGAATAATACAGTGATAATGATACAATTAGGGTACACAGGTGTGGGTGTTCATGTTTGACAATATTTTAAAAATGTATTTTAGTAAGCTGATTCTTTGTGTCGTTTGTTTTTGTATTTGTTGTGTGAAAATCACATCAACATTTTTGCTTAACAAGGAAATCCAGCTGAGAATGTTGAGGATTGTTTTTATGAAGACCTGTTGGACGGAAGTTTCACATTGTGTTGCCGTGCCCCTTGAAGTTGCTCAGCGAGTAAAGACTGCCCTCTAAAGACCAACCACAGCAACTGCAGCCATCATTCTGAGTTCCGCTCCGCCTGACATTTTCCAAGAGGAAACCGAGATGATTCCTTGCCAAACTGAAGGCCATCTCTCTCCGGTTCTGCTCCTGATGCCAGAACTTCAACTGACTCTATAACGTTTCCATTTCTGTTTCCAAATCAGGTTCCTTGTCATGACTTGACCTCAGGCGTAGGTGGATGGGAAAACTAAATGATAAGAATATGTTCTGGTTAGGTGCTTCAGTGGTGACTAAGACCTGGTGATACAACAACTTTGAACATGGCATTTCACTTGGATTCATTCACTCTTTGGAGCTAGCATTTGCCCATTTCCCACTTAAAACAACGGGTTCACATTTGGAGGTCCTGGTTCTCAGGAAATACACTTTATTTTCTTTTTATTTATGGTTACCAGAAAATCACAACATCATCTGATCTCATTATTCCATCAGAAGTTGGATATGGTAAAGAGGTCCTGACCTCTTCCTGGAAACATCCTCTAGCTCTTCCTGGGAAAGTCATGAGTTATGGTCCCTCCAGGAACAGATTGTTACAGTCAGACATGCATGATGCACTTCACTGGGAAGGCATCAAGATCAGAAGCTCAAACTACCTGACTTGGCTTCCCTCATCTCAGAGCAGTGCTTTCACTTTGAGTTAAACTTCTCATCTCAGGGGGGGAAGGGATAAGGAAATGTGTTTTCAGCTTGCACCCTTATATTTTCTTCTTGGGTCTCTGTACAAGACATGAGGCCTTTGATGAGAGTGGGGAACATAGATTGATCAGAAGAACGTTTCCTTCTGGCTCAGCTCATTCGTCACAAGCAGAGTCACTGGTCAAACTCACACACCATCCTCCCCCTACAAGACCGCAAGAACCTCCTTCTGGGGATGGAGATCACCTTTCCATTTGGACAGTGGATGAGTTTGACTGATTTTTCAGTTATTTGGATGATAACGAAAAGGCAGTAAAAAAGAACAAGGCGTGATATTTCAGAAAGCAAAAAGACGTGTGAACATTTACAAAGTAAAACCCTGAAGATAATAAATGAGAAGACGCTTCCCTTAATATTAAGTGTTTAATCCCCACTGCCATGAAAAGTACAAAGAACTTCAAGAAATAGACTCTACACTACACAGCGAATCCCAAGGGAATTGTCAACCAATAACCTTGTCCCTAAACACTCTAATGGTGGAGAGTTGTAAACTCAAACAAGGGTGACTTGAGGATTCCTGGCTGTGTTTTCAACATGCCGATGTAGGCATTTCTTCTACAGATGATTAAATCACTTTCAAAGCATCACGCAGGCCAAGTAGTGACATCTAGATGACATCAAAGCTCAAGATACATGTGGGGAGCAAAGGTTGGCCAATGTGAAGGCAACACTGCTGATAAGAGATAATGGTGGCAGTAGTAGCAGAGCAGGGCCCAGGCTGACCCCGATCTACTGACGGAGCAGTGGGAATCAAACAACGGCCAGTGTGGCGTCCAGGTCGCATGAATTAATCAAAGAGATGTGAATAGTCAGCGTTCGGCAGTTGATGGTGGTTCAAGTTGTACCAGGAAGGGCTTTGGGGGGGATCATGTGAGCCAATGGAGGACGGTTCTTTAGCCAACATTGCTTCTGGGGTCTCTTTCTCACCAACCACATATACACGCGGACTCATAATTATTCATTCCCCATGGAAAAAAGCATTCTATTTTAGATTCTTAATTTGCAAAATCTGGCAATATCCCGGCAATTCCTCTGCATCTTATGTCTTCTGGTTGTTAAGCTTTCATAAGTAAATATATGGCCAAAGGTTGATTTTCACCCATGTTCAGAATTATTCATACCACTGGTAAGTGGATGTTAGGGTGTTTGGGTTTTTTTTTTAAGCACTGATCAAAATAGCATCATTCCAGAAGAGTAGAAATAGAGGGAAATGTTTTGGTCGTTCTCATTGTCTGATCATGGTTTGTTGGTTCGTGTCTGGGCTGTTGACACAGGGGCATCATGCTGCTTCAATATGGCCTTGTAACCTTTTCCTTGACTGTGAAAAAGACGTTGACGCAGATCCACACTGAGCTCCTTCTTCTTGGTCATAATGATCGGAAAATGAGAACGACCAGAACATTTACCCTGTATTTCTACTGTCCTGGAAAGACTCTGTTTTGGTCATTGCATATCAATTGGTCAACAAAAAAGAGGAGAATGGGAACATCTTAAGGAGATAACTACAGAAAACAAAGAATGGCATGTTTTTCTGAGATTTTGCCAGGAGTATGAATAATTCTGAACATGGGTGAAATTCTGCTTTTGGCCGCTCATATGTGGGTTTGTGCACAACATTGAGAAGACATAAGTCACAAATGAAAATGAAGAATCTAAAAATAATTTTTCATGCAATATAAATAATTTTGAGGCCGAGTGTAGCTACCAATTTACACAGTTGGTGGAAACAATCCACTCAGAGGACAGCCAGGCATTTTCTCAGGTTGCCATCTCAAAACAAACACAAGGCAGACGCTGAAAATGAGCTTCCAAGGGTGGAACGCAGATTTCATTTGATGATTTAATGTGTCAAGGTTTCAGGTTTTTGTTTTAATGATGTGCTCTACCTGGCAGTTTGTATTTGATAGTTTGATTTTTGTGAACCATATACTTCTTAAACCAATACATAATGTCGATTGTGTGAATCAACCTAATTCTTTTCAAAGAGAGAACATCGATCCAAAGGCTCCAAATAAAATTCAGTGTTAATTTATATACTAAAATGTCAATAATGCATCTAGAAACCTCCTTCAAAAAGTCAAAAGATGGATGAGAAAGTCGATATGTTTGGACTTCCAAACAAAAACAACAGCGATCATTTTTCTCTTCTTCTTCAGACTAAATCATCTGAGGTCCACACTACATGTTCAGGAATGTGTTCAAGTGACGAGCCACCTGGATCGAAGTCAACTGAAAAAAAACTGTCTTCCAGAAGTCCAACCTGTCCGACATCGTCTGACCTGCAGTGACCCCTGCTCGCTGTGATTGGATTGGTTGAAAGTTTCGCCGTCCCTCCTCCGAACGGTGTTAAACTTCCTCCGGACGTCACCCGCTCTCGGCCGTCATCGCTGGACCCTCGTTGTGTCATCAGTACGTTTAACCAGAACGGGATCGGAGAACTTGAGGTCAGTGTCTCTCACATCTGTGCGCTGTTTTCTCCTGTGGGATGTGATCCAGGAAGTTGCTAAGCTAACTAGCATCTTCTTGTTTTACTGTCTGTACGCCAAATATATTATGCCAATCTGGTAGTAAACACAGTCTGATATTACACTTGAGATAGTCGAGGTTGCTTTTAGATTAAGATAGTAGTGACCATTGTAAGTAACGGTTAATAACCACACCTTAACTGGGCTAAAGTTCAACCGTGAACTGTCAGTGGCGTCATGCATGAGCTGTCAACCGAAGATGAGATTTCGAAACTAAATCTCTGGCTTCAAGTCGCTTCGAGGTTTTTCAGATCATTGTCCGCTTATCTCCTTGTGCCTTGAACTGCAGTATATTTATCAAGTTGTATTGTACAACCTAAAAAGTTATCTTGACGCTGCCTTCCACTGTTATCCATTGTTTTCCTCTGACAGCGTGAGTGTATTTCGTTTTCAAACTGCTTATACCCTCTGTGAAGTAGTGAAGAATTTCAGACTCGCCAATGTTACACAGAATGTATGTGAAAAAATCACAGTATGGTATTTAGCAACCACTAGATGTAGAGGAATGTATGTATCTTTGTTCATGTGTTAACTTGATCGTTGTTTTTTTCTTTCCACATTTGGATTATTTAGTTTGGAATGACTGAATATGTATTACCTTCTCGTGGGGACATATAACCACAACCTTTCCTTCACGTGAGAACACTAGTTTGGTACCTCTTGATTTAATATAACAATGGTTGGGTACAATAAAGTGTGTATGTTATTTTCCAGATTAAAACTTTCCTCGAAATGCAGTATTGTCTGAATAAACTAGTAGAAAAGTAGTGGATTGTAATATGGATTTTCACCTGAACCTGGAAATGTTATCTCTGGTTCATCGCTTGCTCATAAACAGTAATCTCAGAGTCAGTCCAATTTGTGATAGAAAATGAGTCCAGATCTAATCTTCTAATCTAAAAAAAAACATTGCTCAATCCAGCTGTTGCAATACAGTGAAATTTGCGATCACAGAGATTAGCACATGATAGTGGTGTAAAAGTAACGGGAAATATGATATGAACAGAATTTGAATATTCAATTTGTTCCCCTCACTTCTGTTGTTGACATAATGTCCCGTTTCTTTCACTTATCGGCAACATTTTCATTTATCTGTGACTAACTCTCATACATATGTAAAACGGATTTTTACTGTTGTTTACACATAACTCCGATGGAATGTGAAACAACCTAAAATTGAAACACAGCTAAAGAAATGATTGGAAACTCCGTGCTCTTCTTTCTTGTGAAATGGAATCAAATGATTTTGTGCACCAAGTGACGCCTGAGCAAAGGTTCAAGATCGAAATGCAAGCATTAAATCTAAACGAATTTCATTATCTCAGTGAATTGAATCCCGTTAATTAAAATTATTGATTCCCTGTTGTGCCACTTAATTCTCATAGTAATATGAAATGAAGATATAGGCTTCAAATACCACACAAGGAGCGATTACAGATGTCTGTTATGTCTTTAAGCACTTTTATCGTGACAACATTTAGCTGCTTGTGATGTTGTCCATTATGAACACACAAATATACTGTATCTGCACAATATTATTAAATGTCATATTGTCCCGTCTAATGTTAACACACACACGTATTAATGTTAGCTCTTCATATCTGTCTGTTTAGCCTCATCATAACAGAACTTTTTCTGTACCATTAATTGTGAATCCCCCATTTATACTTCACTGTGTGATCAGATATATAAACCACTCCATGGTGTGAGCACATGTGTAACTAGGTCTGTATTGCTGGCTCCTTTATAGTAGATTTATTGATGTATTAATCTCCATTCTACTTCCATGTTATCAAAAATCAAGTACGATAACGTTTCAAGATGGCACTTAATATTTCTACATTATTTTATTTGATCATTCTCTTTTAAAGTGTGGCATAAATGTAGCATTTTTCTACACAGTATATGTGAATTTGAAATGCTGCTCCATGTCAAGTGAGCTGTAGTTTTATTCAGTTCTTTTCTTGTCATGTCTAAAGAGTCTCGTTTTTGCTGTGACTTGGCGATGCAAGATGGAATAACTATCGCTCCCATGTCTTGCTTCATTGGCTAACCACACAGTAATTTGATTTCACATTCACCAGACTGCTCTCTGGACGAGATAAAGTCTGGGATATTTGACAACTGAATATCAAGTATGTCATCATGAATACCAAGCACTGTGAGGTGAATCATTTGTGCACTATATTCCATCTCAGAAATCGAATCCAGCAGTCACAATGGCAGACGACGGCAAGACTAATGACGCTGTAGCTGCAGCCGAAGACCAGCAAAATGGAAACCAGCAGGTGAGGAGCACCTTGACACACTAGACAGTTAGAGCAGGAAACCACATGAAGTCTGAGTGTCCCCATTGTGACAGCCACTGTGAAGAATCAATCAGTTTCTCCAAATGAAAGTTCAATCGATCTTCAGCTTGTTAAATGTGGCTCCTCTTGTTGTTTCTTCAAAGAATGTTGTTTCTCGGGTGATCGGTTTGCCACTGGTGAGCTCAGCTTGTGAGGCCGTTTCCAGCGCCTACTGCAGCACCAAAGACAGCGTGCCCTTGCTCAAGGGAGTGATGGATGCCGCGGAGAGTGGCGTACGCACCTTGGGAGCAGCTGCCGCCACGGGGTCCAAGCCACTTTTGGACATAATTGAGCCCCAACGTAGGTCAAAACAATCCAATATCTTTTGGCACAGTCCTTCAAAGTATACTTTTAAAACTCTAAAACTTCCTGAACATCATTTGCTGCTCTATTAAAAGCACCAGAATAGTGACACAATTCAATTCATGTTCAATCAGTTGAAGCTGTGGTTACGAAACTTATCCATTAACTTGTTTCGAGTGCAATTGATCATTTAAGCAGCATAATTTACAGTGTTTAATGTGTCATTGCTCTACATTAAAGACGTCCCGTGAGCTTGCGCACTCACTGTCCAGCTTTAATGTGGCACTAGATTTGAAGGAGCGTACTGACATGTCAACCATTCATTCAACTTCAACCAGTTGTAAGTTTTTAACAATAACGATGTTTGTGTTTCAGTTTCAACAGTCAATACATATGCCATGAGAGGACTGGACAAGATGGAGGAGTCTTTGCCAATTCTTCAGAAGCCAGCAGATAAGGTCAGAAATCTATCCTTTTAATTGTCATGGCATTTGATTCTCTGCATAAAATGAAAATAAGTGAGGAAGTCAGTGATGGTCTGACAGAAGACGCTCACCAACACCATGGCCCTTCGTCTTCCCCTGCCTCCTCAGGTGGTGTCGGACACAGTGGGCATGGTGTACCAGTCGGTGGCCGGGGCCAAGGACGTTGTGATGGGGGCTGTTATGGGAGGAGTGGAGTTGACACGCTCAGCGGTCAGTGGAGGCATCAACACTGTGATGGGCACCAGCGTGGGCCAGATGGTCAGCAGTGGGATGGGCACTGCACTGAGCCGATCGGAGGACTGGGTAGAACAAAACCTGCCAATAACGGAGAAAGAACTTGGTCAGTATCTGATCATTCCTCTACACAGCCCTAATAACCTTATGTCTTTTGTGAACGTTAACCAAAATAAACCCATTTGGGTTTCTATCATAATCCTCATGAGTTGTTTGAACCAACTTTATTAATGACTTGTTAAAAGACAAGTTAAAGGGAAATATTCTCAGATGTAAAACAAAATACAATATAAGTCCTGCACTTTTGTCTCTTAGAAGAATAACTTGAAAACAAATGAACAAGGGAGTTTCAGGATTGATTTGAATAGGGCAACTTAGGAGTGATTAGATGTTGGTGGAGTTCTGTAGTTTCATCTGGATTTACGAACGTTTTTAAAGTTTTATCACTCAATAGAATTAGCTTTGCTTCTTCTTCGCACCTTGAGTGCGTTGTCAGAGCGATGCAGGGCTACTGCCATCTGCTGCCCGATTATACTCATTGCAGCTAAAAAAAGAATATTGGAAAATAAATGTAGGTCAACTTAAGGTTAGAAAAATGAGAGGCTAGGCTGAGGTAAGAACTCTCTAGGGTGCTTTTCTTGTTCATTCTTTTTTGTGATTTGGTTTTTTAAACATCTTCGCACCCTCTTGTTCAGGAGGAGAGAAGAAAACCCTGTGATCACCACCAATTAATAAATAGTTTTAAAATGTTTTTTTAGAAACTAAGAATATAACTGCTGAGAAATTTAAAATATACACCACTTAAACCTTAAGATAGTGTTGCATCATTGTAATCAAAATGTTTGAAGAGGGAAAACAACATTTTAGATAAAACATGAAAGACCGAGGTCTGACCCAAGCTTGATGCAAATCATGGGAGAGTGGCCCTACATCCTTAGAATTAGAGATTGGCTGCTTTCTAACCAGTGAACAGCATATTAGGATTGCAAGAAATAACCAAATTCTGGATTCCAAGAATGAGGTAATGAATGGATGATGTTATGAATAGATGATGAGGTATTCCAGTCATGTCGCCTTCTGTTAACTTGGCGGGTTACTGGCCTTCGGGTTCCAGCACTCGCAGCTCTGACATGTGCTTCTGTGATGTCATGGTGTCACATTAACCTCCCATATGCTAGTGCATCACTAAAAGCAAGTATTGGTCATATTTCTCACTGCATATAGACAAGCAGAGAGAAAACAAAAATCAATCTACGTGATCAGAGACACCACAAGATTTCAGAAAAATCTGAATAACTGGTGTACAGTTGGTGTAGCATTTGTTTGCCATGGATTCATTAAAACTCTTGTCCCACAGCTGCTTTGGCTGAACCCCCCTCAGGTGAGGTGATGACATCATCCAGTAAACCCAGCTACTTCGTCCGCCTGGGGAAACTCTCCACCAAAGTGCGGGAGCGAGCCCTGGAGCTGTCTCTGGTCCGTGCCCGAAACGCTAGAGAAGCCACCCACGCGGCCGTGACCCAGATCGCCTCCACTCTGGACCTGCTGGAGAACACTCGCACAGCCACCGGTCAGGTCGGGGGCGCTACTGAGCAGCTACAGCAGCGTTTGATGGTGTGGAGGCAGGCGCAGAGCGGAACCGAACTGACTGAGCCCAAAACTGAGGAGGGGAAAGGAGAGAATGAGGTCAGAGATCATAGTGTCATGCAGATATGCAAAAAGTGACTATTCTGTTGAATGCCTTCTGGGAGCAATTCCACTCACTCCTGAGGATGGGCTCGTATTCCAACAACCAGAAGTTATTTTTCAAGTTGATGGTTTCAGGTTATTCTGAATTGTCCGCGAGTGTGAGCGCTGATTTCTGTGGTGGATGACAACACCCTTAAAATCCTGTCTTGTGTCTGTGTGAAGCCGCTTGAATCTGGGGTCCTGTCCATGGTTCATGGTCTCACCGCCCAGCTGCGGACTGCTTGCTCCAACGTGGTGTCGAGTGCTCAGGGCCTGCCGGGTGCAGTCCAGGATCAGCTGTCGAGTGCAAGACGATCAGCCGAAGAACTCCAGTCGTCTCTGAGTAACAGCGGCAGCCTCACACCGGTCTTACTGGAGCGGAGCCGCCACCACTTGACCCAGGTAACTGATCCACTGACCCAGCTTGAAAGCTCCATTTGCTGATGATCTTTTCATCAATGGACATAATATCTGAAAGCTGCACTGATAACAGGGAGGAGGGAATATCAAAGAATATGTATATCATTGACTGCTTGTTGTTGTGTTCCTCTACAGGTACAACAGTCTCTGGATGGGGTCATGGAGTACTTGTTAAACAACACCCCTCTTAATTGGATGGTGGGGCCATTTGCACCTCAGCTGGTTGAAAAGGCAGCGTCAGAGCCAGAAGAACTGACAAACAAAAGCTGAAGACTGTGCGAATAAAATGTTTTGCTTTGAACTACAAATGAGCTTGTTAAATTCCACATATCTGCTCACTTTAATTAAAGCACTATTGAAATATAATGGTTAAAGAAAATGATGAATTCATTGAATGTCTGTTTATTACTTTCTATTTGTAATTTAGGGGAAATTGTATTTTTGATGCCTCTTTAATGTAGAATTTTCAGAACATCTGTTAATTAGGAGGTGTATTATAAAAGACACAATAATTGACAATACTTGTTTTTATTCTCAATGCACTGTTACAAGTGGAAGAGTCTTGTGAAAGGCCAGGGAAGAGTGGACAGACCATTTGGATGTTGGAGATGGAGACACCAGGTGAAAGAAGAACAACCATTGAGGTTCATGGTTGTGGGACACGAAGGGGCTTCAGTAGAGAGGGTGATCAAACAATGCATTTTTTTTAGCTCTTTTTATGTAAACAAGAAAAAAAGTATCTCTAGCTTTAGTTTGCAGTCAGTGTCCAGGGGTCGGGTCACTAATGTCCAGCTTGAATGCAGTGGTGAATGACCCTCAGTCAGGTGTCTGCACCAACTCACAAGAGGTCATTCTAGGTGATGATTTACAAATAAAAGGGAAATTGACTGACTTCAAGTGAAACATTGTGTGTTGTCCTGGAGCTAATGCATGACGGCCCCAACACAGAACCAGTGTGTTGTCCTCCTTTCGAGCGTCCAGGGAAGAGCGCTGCTGGACTTTGCCATGTTGTCTGACTGAAGGCAGGATCGATGCTGTTGAATGACGTCATGGTCGTTGTTTCGAATGTCGGCTGTCTGAGCTGTGTCGGAGGCCGCTGGCTGTGCTGAGGAGCTCCACTTCTGCTCATCTGAAGCCCGAGCTCGACGACAGCGTCGGGCTCCTTGAACCCTAGGTACCCGCGACATCCTCGGCCGATACGAGAGCGGCCCGCTTGCGGTGGACGGTAACAAACCAGGCGGGACTCGGTATTCGGCGACTACTCTGTTTTTTGGGTGCTAGCGCGCTGCTAACGCTAGCCTGCTAACGCCAGCGATTTGATTTCATTACAAACTCGCCGGTTGAATGTCACTCCAAGTGTTTTAATCATCCTTGCTATGTGATTTTAGGTGTGGTTTAAAACGACGAGAGCGCCACTAGTATTTCTTTTTTGCATTGGTAGACAAAACAACCGGCCAGGCTGTTTGCTAATGTTTTAGTGTCTGCTATTCAACCGTCCGATGTTTGTTTCCTGTTGGAAAACGGAACAAACAAAACAACTTATTGGTTGGTTTTAAGGTACCATTGGTTTGTTTTTTGGTTCAACTGGGGATTCTGTAGTTTTACTTTCTATCAGGTTTGAATTCATTTATGGGTCATAAGTGAGTGACTTTTATGCTGGTCTCAATAAATGACGTTTATTTCTCGGCGATGTATCAAAGGCAGTTTCAAGCTTTTGTAGTTCCAGGTTTATATATACATCCCATGGCTATCTTCACAATTGTTCTTGTGTGATCTAGTCCACTTCCTTCTTGTCAGATCTAAACTTTTTTTTACTCTTAAGGTAGTACATCTGTTGCACTGTTCTCAATTGCCGGTCCACTGAACGTGTGTCTCTTTTCAGGAATATACTCTCCCATCCCCCCTACCCCATGGCTCAAGAGACCAATCAGACACAGGTGCCCATGCTTTGCACTATGGGATGTGGATTCTATGGGAACCCCCGCACCAACGGCATGTGTTCGGTCTGCTATAAAGTACATATGGCAAGACAGCAGGGAGGTGGGAGATCCAGCCCACCGGGAGGAGAGAAAGGTACGTTCATGAGATTAACCTTAAATTTGCAATTGACACTCTCTACAATGGTCACTTGGAATGCATGATGCATTCAGCAAGAGGTTCGTGAATACAGATGTTCTTTGAATGTCATGTGATCTGACGTTCAAAATGCCCTCATAGAAAAGACGGACAAAATATTTGTAGGTGTCTTCCTTGACACCAACACGTGTTCTCTAAAATCAATGTTCAAGCTATACATGAAAATGTCACAGTCCTTGTTGAACTGAATTCCCAAATCCTTTAGTAATAAAAACAATTGAATACCATTTCCTTTTAAAGAATGCCTCTTACGATTCTTGTAGAGCAGGGGGCCCCATAATGCCATGCCAGGGTTGCAGGATCGTAGAGCCATGCAGCAGTCGCGTGAGACCGTATCGATGTCTGTTCCAACGCTTGCAAAATAACTAGTGAGATTTAACGCCAAGTTGCTATGACGGTTAGCATGTGAGATGCCATTACTCTCAACTGTAAACTCCATTGTAATGGCTTAAAACTGTACAGCTCTTCAGCCCAGTTAACCAGCCACAGTGGTTGATCAGTGAAATGGGGAAAATACAAGCTATATGTCGCCAAGATGGAGGCTGGTCACATCAGACCAATTCAATTACAGCTATTTACATTAATTGCTCAAATTCATGAATAAAGCACCGGCCAACTCTCCAGCAGCCCCGCTTCCATCGACCGTGAGAACAGTGTATTTGAGCACTTTTACTGTCAACAAAACACATGTAATTTCATCGGTCTGATGTGACACGGCTAATTATATTGGCGGCATCATTTGTAATCGTGAGTTTTTCATCACTAGTCCCAATGCAAGGTCCCCTTTTCAGAACCTCTCAGAGATGGTGTGACCTATCCTCTCGCATTTTTAAGCCAGTACCCGGAAATCACAAGCGATTCTACAGTATTGACAGCAATGCTGCTTGTAGACCAGTCGTAAAATAAACAGATTTGCATTGTGTCATATGGATTCATGCAGTCAAGCAACCGCAAATATTCAGCCTCCTGTTTTGTAAGACTTATGTGAAGAAATGGAAAGTCATATTCCTCTTTTTTGTTTTATTAGCCATTATAAGTAGCTCAAACCCGAATAAGTTAAGGGGTCTCTGATTTAGAGAGTTAAGATGTTTGCACACACGAATGGAAGCGAACCACATTTGGACATTCTTGAGCCTCGCACTCTCAGGTTGGTCTGCTGACAGCATAACTAACTTTGGAACGTGTTGTAATGACAGATTTCAATGTAACAAGTCATTTCAAGATTGCAGACATACTTTTTCAGAAGGTATGTTCTTCTTCAAAAGGCTAGGCAATAAATGTAGCATACCCAGAACATAAAGTCCTAGTAGAATGAGAAGACTTTGTGTGTAGTCTGTTGTGTTGTAGCTACTTTAAGGCAAGTCACTACATTGGTCTATTTTGAAACTGAAGAGCTTGTGACACATTTTGGCTTGTTTTTAGTATCTACTTCAAACGAAGAGCAATCCTCAACAATATATGTAATATTTGCAAGCCTGTCAAAGATAAAGTTATGATTGAAGAACTGCTGTGGACTGCATGACGTCCGCCATCCTTGCCTCATATGAATGATCACGGTGTTTGGGGGGTGCACCATGACGGAAGCCTGAGTCTACCCTAGCTACAGACTGCTGTTGCGTCATGTCCTACAATCATGTCTATCTCACCAGCATCAATCTTTTATTTGTTTTGTGTCGTTCCAGACAACCAGTTAGGCCCATTATCGTACAGAGCTTTGAGTGTCACAGTCTGTGTGTGTGAGGCTGTCAGACAAGTATTAGTCTGTGAATATAAATTAATTCATTATTTATTTATTATAATTCATTCATTAAATCAGTTAAATACAATTGTACAAACTGCCGCTAACGTAACAACATGGCCGTGGGTTTTCCAGCTCCTGACCTGCAGGTCTCTTTTGTAAGTCTGCTGGGAAAACATGTAATTTATCATTTATAACCGTGCAGACTCCCATAATTCAACATATTGCGTTATTATTTTAAAGCAAAATTATACATAGTCAAAACAGTGTCATTGGCATTTAAAATGGACAGCAATTTTCATCACCTTCATGGTACGCAGGGTCAGTCATTAGACTTTTTGGTTTTTGTCCTTTCGAATAACTCTATATTAATGTGGAAGCAAGGCTAGATGCATAAAGAATTTGACTTTTTTCTTTGTACAGTTCAATAGTTAAATTGATATACGTTATTCATATCAACATAAGCATCAGTTCATCTCTTTTCATCATAATATTTGGCCTGGCGTGTTAAGGTGTTGACAGGATAAGATTGTGTGTTGGTCGTATATAGAATGATTTATTGCTTGTGTTAAGTGAACAACGCAGGAAACATTCAATTTTTTCCAAATTGGTTCTGCTCCAAAGACCTATTACTGGCTAAGATGCTATGTAATTATGTTTGACAATTTGTGTTCCACATATATTCCGCATATATAGTATTTACTGTTGTTTTATCTTATTGACGTATACTTGAGCTTGTGTATGGTGGTTCATTAGGACAGCGGTAGCTGGATATGGTGTCTCACAAGGATGTTATTTTTCGACAGCAGTCACATACTGAAAGATCAGCTAGTTCCTGTGGGTTTTTTAGCAGGGTATGTTTGGGTATCTTTGCAGAGAGTAAATAACTCAAGAATACACAAGAAATGTTGTGAGGGATGTGGGAGGCCTTTTGTGCGGTTAGACCACTTTTCCAGCGCATTACCTCTGACCCTCACTTCACCCAAGTTCTTTCTTAAGAGCCAAGGTGGACCAGAAAGGGTTAGGTATTCCACTCGAAATTCCAAGCTAGGAAGCCATATTTTTTTGTACTATTTTGACATCATTTTAGCCTTAAAACCTCTGGTTTACTACTGGAGAGAAATTCATTTTGTATATAATATTTGAGCATGACTATGATGTTGTAATCGTGTGGAAGTGTAAGTGCTACATTGTTTTCATGTCATTTATGCTCCCTCATAGCATCTACATCAGGAGTTGGATCACCAGAAACATCAGCCTGTGTCAATGTGGAGAGCACAACCTCGGAACCGGTCACAGAAATGGCTGTGACCTTGTCAGAGGAACAGGCGAGCAGGTATTTTGGCATTGTGTGCAATGTAATGCTGATTTACCTCCACCTATCATTGGATTGTATATAAACAAAATCACATAACATTTTCAGTAAAACTTTCAGACTGGCTTTCAGCTACCATTTTTTTCGAGACACAGCTCACCAACCCAATGGCACTGTTATCACTTGCAATCTGATATAGCTCTTCACAGTCACATTGTTTTTAAGTCAGATTACATAGATATGTAATATGAGAGTATTAGGTTGATTAAAAACACGTGTGAGATGAACTGAGTTTCTCACCAGAATTTTAAATAAAACAAGTATAATACTTATTTACAGAAACAGATTTGCATTTGTGAATTTAAACTTTTCAATTCAATTTTAAGTTTTGTTCAGAAGGTTGACGATAAAGATAGCAAAATTAATTGTTAAAAAGCCGTAAACACAAAACTCAAGGCTCTTTGGCCGGCTGTCAATTCATAGCGTCCAATCTTCTCTCTCAGCCCATGCTCTCCCAGACCAGTAACCCAGCAGATGACGGAGATGAGCATCTCTCCAGAAAGTGGGGTAGCAGATACTGATCAAGCTCAGGCAGAGGATGGGGAAGATGCAGGGACTTCAACATGCACAGGTATTTTCCTGAATGTGGATATTCTACATTGATACATGGATAACTGACACAATTCTTTGCTTGGTTTGTGGTCACTTTTAATAGAACCAGTTGGAGAAGTAGCACAGGGCAGTTCAGACGGTGACAAGACCCCGGATAAAAACAAGAAAAAGAACCGCTGCTTTTCTTGCAGGAAGAAAGTTGGCCTCACTGGTAAGTATCAGTAACCATTGTAGACGGTATTTCTGCATAGAAGTCTGTCAGAATAGAGTTATTTCTGGAAAGCTGCAACCACAAGTCATTGTGCTTGCACTTTGTATTTTAGGTGTGTAAGGTCGATGGCGTTTGCGGTTCTGTTTTTGTTGGGCATTATTTTGAACTCGCATCGTCTTCTATTCAGATATAAATCATTGGTGCAAATGTTTCCATCTGTTTAGAGTAAACAACCCAGGAACTGAAGTGGCCCATCAGTGGCAGGAAAGTGTATTTAGTGAGGTCAGGAGAGATGTGTTGTTTTCATACGTCATCACCAAAGATGCAGCTTCACTAATCTGTGCAATGTAAATGTTGAACTTTAGTCACATTTAATGCTTGTCTTTGAAATGATGACCCTGATTAAACGGATGTCCTCCCTTCCTTAGGTTTTGACTGCCGCTGTGGAAACCTGTTTTGTGCCATCCACCGTTACTCGGACAAACACAACTGTACCTTTGATTACAGGGGGGAAGCCACTGAACGCTTACGTAAGGACAATCCCCTTGTTATGGCGGAGAAAATACAGAAGTTATGAGGAGTGCAAACATGTCTTGACTCTCTGTACTTCAACAATGGCGACACCTGATCTTGGCTTCATTGGTTCATGGCATAAGAGGGGTGGGTGAGAAGGCCACAGCTTGGTTCCAGAAACTTCCCTTGCTAGCATCTCCCTCTCTCTCTCTCTGTCTCCACTAGTGACTGTCAGTGGATGAACTTTTTAGTGTGAGAACATTTGCCTGAGAGCTGGGGAGATAGCAGTATGGTGGAAAACAGTGTTGCTGTGGATAGAACAAGTTTTGTTTTGACCCAGCTTTGAGGGCTTTAAACTTTTTCCTGTGGGCTGATGAGGCCTGGGGAAGCTGTTGAATGTGTCAGAGCACACACACACACACAAACACGCCGAGGTCACGTCACATAACTGCGCAATTCCATCCATCAGCAAGACTTTTTTAAGGGCTTTGGATTTCTCCCTAGAGTAAACTGATGTCAACTCCTCTCTAGATTGGCGTTTTTCCCACCTCACTTACTCTAACCCCGTTGGGGTCACAATTTAGCATTTTCCAGAGATTCTTCTTATTCTGATATCACGCATGAACCCGGGGAACATTAGAACTGTGGCTTAACTGAATGATTGACTTTTGTGTTATTTTTCTCTCGCTATTTTAATGAGCGTATGATATCTATCAGAAGATCTTTATTAATATATTGTAGCTAGCTTGAACCGTGTGATTGCATTATATTTATTTCTATTGTTTGGATGGTCTGTACTAGAAGATGAGCGGCATGTGACAGCTGGCTCAGCATCAGATTTCAATACGATTTATAGCCATTTTAAAAGAACCTCCGACTCCCGTTGCACCGTTACTGAAGCACAACACCAGCTCAGATTTGTTCTATGTGTGGCTCATTTAAAATTTACATATAAACAGTTAAGGAGGTAGCTTGAGTGTGTGTACCTCCATGTTGCCTTTTTTCTTTCTATAGAGTGAACGTTTGGGAAGCAAAATGGTACAGATGAGCACTGGTGTTGATCCATGCCTAGATGGTTTTCCTCCGGGTACTCCGGTTTCCTCAGACAGAGCAAAACATTCATGCCGGTCAAGTAGCTTTGGGAATTGGTCATAGTTGAGGATGTTGGTCAATCTTTACTAGACCTGCAGCCCACTGCGAACTCTGCGTCGTGTTCCCGGCCGCCCCGAGTCTATCCTGACGCTCCCTGTGACACATGCCGAATAAATGTGACCCATAGATGCATCAACTGAAGATTGTTCTGATGCTCATGTTACCAGCGCTACTCTCCGCACGTTAAGCTTGAAGCCACACGGTGCAGAAGTAGCACAATGCATGACTTAGAAATAAAACTCTAAAAAAAACCCTCATACATACGTTCCTGCTCAGATGTAAATAACATTGGGTTCCAATACATATAGTGTGCACATTATGTACATCCACGAAAATAAGGACTTTCTACAAAAGAACTGCTTTGTTTATGAAGTGTTTCAGAAGAAAAGGACGCTTCTTGTGGCACAGACATTTTAATCTTCATCCATTCATCAGCACACAACCTGCCCGTTTACTGTCCAAAGATTTTTTATTAAATGGCTATATCATTATCATGAAGGTCAAACAGCCTCCTTTTTTTATCCAGAGGTTTTGATTATTCAGTCCATTTCATCTTAACCTATTAACCTTAAGTAGTTTCGCTTCCATCCTGTTATTTATTTATGCATATAAAGTGATATTACTGACCTTTATAGAAATGGCCTTTTGAGATGTTTGTCGGAATTTGGTATTTAATGGTTACAGGTGAATCACTCCAGCAAGCCAATGCCTCCGCTAAAGGTTTTGTTCACAAGTGAATGGGTTGATGGCTGTGGAAATCACTGCCTCAGTGTCCTATCAATTTTCCTTCCTCACCTCTCTCTGAAGACCGTAAGACAAAACATCAGTCAGAAATGGCTGCAATAAATTTCTTCGGGCTGGTGACTAATATTTCATTTGGTTAGGGGAGCACCCCACAAACTCGAAAGGCTTGGAGCGGAGCCACTTCTTTGCATAAAACAGTTTGTTCCTTTGTAAACTTAACCTTTCAAAAGGACACCCTCTGTATTTGGTGCTGTTCATTACTGCCTTGCTAACCCTTAAAGGTCAGTGAAATATCTCTGAAAAGACAAAGCATAAGGTATGACTGATATGTTCCGTGTAATTATCTACAACTACATTTTGGTGATTTAGCTTTCACAAGTAATATTGACATGACAAAACAGGTATGAAGTATGCATGTTGTATCTGCGGGGCTCTGTAGTATGTGTATCTTGTATTAAGAGAAATCTAAGCTGAGGTTTGGGGTTGATAACATTTTAAAGTTGTGAAACATGCTTTTGATGATTTTTCAATTTGATTTTATGCTTCACTTTTTTTTTTTCGAATGACTGCTTCTGTCATGCCAATTTCATTTGAAACAAACAAGCAGTTTGAATGTAAACCACCACAACAGACATTTAAGCTGCATTGTATCCAACTCTTGTGATCCCGACTTTAACTGTGACTCAGTGAAGTGGATTTGAGGCCCGGTTTTATCAAGGTGATGTCAGACTGTTGGCTCGCTGAGGTCTCTGTTCGCAGCACCAGCAGATAAACGATAGTCTCATGATTACGCTCCTTCTACCCAACAATCGCGTCTGGTTTCATGATAGAACAAAACCAATGTGGTCGCTCACTATTATATTTTAAAGCCTTAAAGCAAAACCTTTTTAGTTTGTCTCCTTTGCTACTCCAGTCTCTCAGAATCAACATCAGATGTCTGTTTAATTTTCTTTGAAAGATTTAGGATTGTAAAATGTGTAAAGAGTTATTACAAAACAATAAAATCACAGATTATTTTAAACTGGTGTGTTCTGTATTTTGTTATTATTATGCGTGAACAATCTCAACAGAAAGACCTTATTGCGTCAGATAACCTCGGTGGAATCTTCCCAAACAGCCCAAGCTTCTTCACCCTCTCTGACTCCAGGACTGGGCTGCTGGAGCTGAAGACGCCTGACGCTGTACGGGACCGGTTTGAATAGCAGGGGAAGGGAACAACATAGCGATTAGAAGACTGACATTGAAAACAGTTTGTCTGGGTCAACGTTTAATATCTGCTTTCAAGTGGAGTGCATTCCTGATCTTGAGGCAGACAACAGAAGAGAATTGGAGCTGATAGTGGCGGGAGAAAGGCCATCTGTTCATAGAAGTTTATCCTCTTGATAACATTTAAAAGGTAGTAAAATAGTAGTTAAAGGCAGCACAAGTGCTTGTATGTTCCATGTGTGGGAAAGGTAACCTCCCAGCCACTCGCCCTGTGTTGGTGAGGCAACCTCCAGCCTCATGACCCAGATTCTACTGAAGAATAATACAGTCGTTTGAAGTGTTTCTCTGTAGAGGAGTCTTAACCAGATACTGTACTATATCAAGCATTTGCCCATTGTTTGTGTCGTGACATTTATTTTCGATCTACACTGTTTTTAAACAAGTCAAATGACCGTTAAAGGAAATCCTTGTCTTGAGTTATTTTACATCTTGTATCAGGCGGTGAATGTTTAAAATATTTTTTAGTTCATATATTGTTTAAATACAAAGTCATTTTAGAAGAAGCATTTCATTATGACGTCTCCCAATTGTTCTAAGAGCTTTCAATGTGACATTTCGGTAACCTTAATTTTCTCCGCCGTCATCTACTGTGACGTCACTTTTCCTCCAATTGTCCGGAGGCGCCTCCTGCGTCACTTCCTGTCAGCTGTCGCTTCCGGATGCGGCGAAACAGCAGAGTGAAAACAACACATCATAGTTGGAGTAATCTGCGTGACAGCGCTGTCCCGCACCAAACCTTCGTCGGTTGGCGGATTTCAGAAGATATAGATGAGGATATCTTTGACCTGGAGCCGTGATGAGTTGAGGTTTCCCCGGAAGAGACGTGTTTTTGTGTCTTGTTGCTCGTCTAAGCCCGTGTCGCGTCATTTAGCCGAAGGCTCAGACGACTGTCTTCTGTTGAATGTCACCGCTCGACGCTTACCTACGCTCCAACACGAGAGAGCCGCACCGTAGACGTACTTAACCAGCTAAATAGTGTCCATCTGTCTACTCCGATCGCGACGAATATAATCCGGATCGATAAGTAGAGCTTCGACACTCAACAAGTGGACAAAATGGACGAGCTGTGGACTTCAGTAATAACCGAGCACATAGTCGGTCAATAACGCTATTTGCCGACGACACATTTCTACTTAAGTGTCTAGTGTTGGTGCTGGAGGAAGTCTGCCCTGTTTATTTTTGTGCCAGCACGTTTTATTTTTAACCCCCACTAAGCTTTCAGGACAACAGGTAAGTCCACTTTTTATATAATTAGCCGGTTTGGCTTCATGCTAACGGTGCTACAAACAAAAGTAACTTATTTTCCTGAGTGCGATGTTTCATGAGCAGTACCACTCGTTTTGTAGTTGCAAGGAAGTGGTGGTCTAATAAGTCGTTGAAGGTCAAGGGCAATTTGTTATGAGCTAGTTTGTTATTTTGGTGACTTGGGGATTTATACTGGAGTTTCTGTTTCTGTACAATTCACCAGCCTGTGACATAATCCTTGACGACTGAGACCATGGTTGTCTGCCACAAACAAAGTCAATGATGTGTCAAAGTGAGTGGTTTTTATATCATGACCAGGAGTGATGTGATAATAGAGCAGCGTGTGAGAATGTATCGAGTTTTCATTGTACAGCCCTTGTGGCGAAAAGGAGCCAACTGGGGGGAAAAAATCCCTTCCATGTTGTGTTGTTCCTAGCTTGTTCCTGTGGTCTCAAATGAGGTAGAACTGAGAGACTCGTGTGAGCAAAGCTAGCTCTGTGAGACTGGCATCTCATTTAGAGATGGGGTGACCAGATCAGTGACCCGTCTGAGTCCTGCACTGGCTGCGCCGACTTTGCTGTTACACTTGAGACCTGCTGTAGATATAGAATAATACTTCTTGGATTTAAGGAATTCACCCTCAAGTAGCTTTAAAAAGCACATGAAGCATAGATGGATTGATGCAATGGAGAGAGTTTTAGATTTCCATCATTCCAGTGTCTAAGTGTCTGATTACATGACTCGGTTATAAACGCTATATTGTGTAAACAGTGGGATGATGTGGGTTCATTAGCACAGTAATCCTCTTGTCTTGCTGCTCCACAGTGAAAGATGAATGGCCTCTCTCTCAGTGAGCTCTGCTGCCTCTTCTGCTGCCCACCCTGTCCCAGTCGCATCGCAGCCAAGCTGGCCTTCCTGCCCCCAGAGCCCACGTACGCCTACCTACCAGATCAAGACAATGCCCCCAATGGCCCAAGTGCTACTGCAACGTCAAGTATAAGGACTCGGAGTGGCGCGTCCGTCTCTGGAACGGCAGGGGCTGCTGCCGTGGAGGGGAAATGGAAGCTACATTTGACTGAACGCGCCGAGTTTCAGTATTCTCAAAGGGAGCTGGATACAATGGAGGCGTTCCTGACACGGTCCAGCAGAGGGAACAGAATTGGCTGCATGTATATACGTTGTGTTCCCAACGCCAGGTGGGTGGATTTCCGTTTGAGTGACAGTGCATCACTTGAAGGTCTCTCAGATGTAGTTTGTCTTGTGAGTGTACATCCGGCAGCACTTTCTTTGCTCATCTCCCTGTTGACCGAGCTGACTCAAAGCTTTTCTCATCCGGCTTCCTCTCCAATTTGCTGTGTATGTTTCCATCTTTCTTTGCTGTGAAGGGTTAGCGTACTGGGTTAGCATCATGCTAGCGTGTTCAAATATATCCAGACTTGCATGTTTGCATAGACTCTCCGAGTCTTCGTCAACACCAAGGTGGAACCAGCTTCAGGGATGTGACAGTTACACATTGGTGTTTGGACTCTGAGTCATAGTCAGGTCTTCAAAGGAAGTAAAGTGATAAAAGATTCTAGCCACGTCCTCTTAAGTTGAAAACATGCTCATATATTTTACAACAGTTGCCTTTTGGTCGCGCTAACTATTCAGGTTTTTATTGATTTGTTTTCATCTGTTATTCAGTCGCTCAACCTGTTACCTGTGACAAGCCTCTCACACAACCAGTCTGTGCCTGGTTCTTAATGCAAAATACAGCTCAAACCAACATTCACTCCCAACATTTCCCCCAATGAAAATGTAACTTGAGTTTTGACAATGATGGTAGAAAACTGTCAATTGAACAAACCTTTTAATAGATATTGTGTGAATCACCTCGAGGAGTGTTGTGTTATGGACTGACAGACAGTTTAAAGGCTCGTCCCATGAACCGCCATCCAGTGCCTGTCACATGATCTTCCCTGACCTTTGAGCGAGCGCTATAACAATTTGTCTAACGACTGAACCAACAACGCTTCTGAGATTTTGAATGAGTTCTAACCCAAAGCAGAAGTGGGGTCCTGATCCAGAGTGTGGGATGTCGGTCTATGTTGGTGAAGAAGATCCTGTCGGTATCAACCCTCACTAATGGTTGTGACCCATCTCCTCCACAATGAGCCATTTAAATCTAGGGCCAGTTCACGACCCACTTATACTATATTGTGGAGGACATGGCTCGATGGCTGGACGGAACAGGATCAGGTCTTGGTGACAGCTATGCACCATGAACCATTGCTCAGCTGCTAATCCCTTCCACCAATGTAAACACAACTAGTGAGCTTCTTACTGTCAATGAAAAAGTAAGTATGCACATGAACAGCAACCTTTCAATGTAGTTCACGCACAGTACACTGCTTCCTATTGTACTTGATTTTCTCAGTAAACTATGTTGTGATTCATCTACGCAACAGTCAGCGCAGTCCTGCTGCTGGACAATTCTATTGGTCTGTTGTTGAAAAGTTTTCGCTGGGTTGTGTTACCGTGTACTACCATGTTGAAATCATGGCGGACAAGCGTCACCCTGGTCTGTGATGCTGCGTCGTCCCCAGTAGCAGGAGGGACGACAGCAATAGAAGCTACAGGCGTGATGTTTTCACAGACAAAAGATTGCTCTCCAAACCGCCGTAGAACAGAGATCAGGTTGCTCAAAGGAGCTGAACATGCATTCATGGAAAGCCGCCAGGAGGCAGACAGACCGGGCTTCACGCTGCATGGCCTCAGTCTCAGGTTCAGTGATATTAGCAGAAGTATGAGTCATGGGTTCGTCACAGTAAAATGATCCACTCTGATTACACTCCACAAGGTTTGTTCTGGTGGAGACTTTGTGGCACATTTTAATCAAGTATGGCAACGTTTGTTCTGAGCAAACGCCAGTCTCAATGAAGCACCACCAAAGCTGCCCAAAACTCTTTCGTTTTTCCAGTAGGAGAAACAGTGAGAAACCATTATCGCAGTGTTTATTTAAAGAATTTTAGCTTGTTGTGTCAAGGAGGGCCGAAAGCTACAGTCGAGAATCCAGATACAATGTTTCTAATCTGTCCTTGATGGGCACTGTGGAGCAGAATTTCACAGGAAACCAACCAGCATTTTTCAAACAAAATGACATCCAGTTTGACCACAGTGGAGGCAGTGCTCAGTGTTTTGGTAAAGACTTAGACTTATCGTCTGTGATTTCTTTCAGATTCACGGTGCTTTTCTCGCACGGCAATGCCGTTGACCTGGGTCAGATGAGCAGCTTCTACATCGGACTTGGCACCCGTATCAACTGCAACATCTTTTCCTACGACTATTCGGGCTACGGCGTCAGCACCGGGAAGCCTTCAGAGAAGAACCTGTACGCTGACATCGACGCCGCCTGGCAGGCGCTTCGCTCTCGGTATGTTGGGACACAGCTGACGGATTCTTAAAGACGGGAGATGAAGGTGTGAGCTGAGCGTGGGATCAAGGTGTTGACTGACATTTCAAATCGGTTGATGTGGCTCGGAGTGAAGCTGTTTCTTCACAACTGTATGGTGTGATGAAGCGTCTCATTAGTGGGAGCAGAGCTGCGCTGAGGCAGATGCAGACTGAAATATCTGCCCTCATATTCAGCTGATGTAATGAGGAGAGACTCCTGCTCTTAGCTCTAGTGTCAGACCATGACGGAACATTCTTACATGCCTCAGTGACAGTCACTGAGGATTCCGTAGTAGGGTTCTCATTTGTCCTGAACGTCGCTGGTTGCTCCACTTCTTCCAACATGGCAGTCTGTGCTGACTGTGCTGGTGCACTCAGACCTGTGTCCCGCCTCTTCTGGCTCTGCACTGGGGGCCTCACTATTGAGGGTGTCCAGGAGGCACCTCTCTATGCTGAGAAAATCCTTTTCTTTGGATGACTGAAACACTAAAAAGTGACACGTTTCCTCTCCTCCAATGTGTCTGCCCAGATACGGGATCAGCCCAGAGAATATCATCCTGTACGGGCAGAGCATCGGGACTGTTCCCACGGTGGACCTGGCCTCCCGATACGAGTGCGCCGCAGTCGTCCTTCACTCCCCGCTGACATCAGGAATGAGAGTCGCCTTCCCTGACACCAAGAAAACCTACTGCTTTGATGCTTTTCCCAAGTGAGTCTGTCGTGTTTGCTGAATGTTTCCTCCCCACGCTCACGTTGGTACTAAATGAAAAGAAGTATGTGTCAAGGACAGACAGCTTTGATGGCAACACTTTTATTATTTACAATGTTGTGACCCGTGAATCAGAGAATCAAACTGTGGCTGCTCATCTCCTCTCATACTCCCGATTTTAGCAGGATCATTTCAGCGTCTTTCCAAATTTGAGAGTGTGTCTGGCGACATCTGCCGTTCAGGTGGCGAAACTTCCGATTTTTGCTCCTTAATGAAAGGAATTAAGAAATACAGTGGATGTACTGTATGTTTCACATCACATCACATCACATTCAAAATACTTTTCATTTCGTATATTGCCACATACACCTGTAGTTTAGCACAAAACTATTGACCTTGCCTTTTTATTCATTATGCAGACACACCTAGCTGATGTAGGACGACATAGTCGACTGTGGTCCGACAGACATGTTTGTGGTTTCATCCCATCGTCAGATCAGATCTGAACAGATTTGACTGCCTTGTTGTTTGTAGCAGTGAGGGACAAAGGATGCCCTTTTGAGTTAGAGCTCTCTGCTTATGAAATGGTACAGGCTCCATTGTCCAAAGCGTAACGTCTGCTTGTCTTTTCCGTCGGTTTAAGCATCGAGAAAGTGTCGAAAATCACCTCCCCGGTTCTGATCATCCACGGGACGGAGGACGAGGTGATCGACTTTTCTCATGGGCTGGCTCTGTTCGAGCGCTGCCCCAAAGCGGTGGAGCCACTGTGGGTGGAGGGCGCCGGACACAACGACATCGAACTGTACAGCCAGTACCTGGAGCGACTGCGGCGCTTCATCGGACAAGAGCTGGTCGTCCAACACGCGTGAGCAAACGCCTGCGTCGGTTCTTACACGACTCTTAACCAAGTGGTGCAGACAGGGCTGGTGGAGAAGGGAAGGGGCGTGTTGGATCCCAGCAACACTCTCTGGTCCACAGGTATTTCCTGCTGCTGCCCCAAACTCAACCACAGTGGTGACACACAGCCAGCGTTTGAACCCACATGTATCCATTCACGCCCTTCCTGCTCCTTTACTCTTCATATCTGGGCTAACACTAAGAAAGTCTTCTAAGAAATTTAATCTGTTTGTCCTCAACGATCAAAACAAGTTGGTTTAGACAACATTTGTTTGTGTGCGTTCTCTGGACTTAACTCTCTCTCAGGGTCAGTGTTTGTACTTCCTGAGTCTGTTTTAAAGATTCGCTGCTTTGTGGACATCCTCACGTCTTGTTTCCATCAAACACAGCCACTCCTCTGTCTTATGCTTTCTTGTCTTGACCAGCTCTGCAGCTGCTTGACCGCATTGGATGTTACACTTTTCTGCGTTGAAATGCTCCAGACAGTATTTTGCTTACTCAGCGTAGAGAAGCTCTCTTCAAAGTAGTCCTGAAATGATGACTAGTCTTCAGTGCTGCAACTCTTCTGTCGCTCTCACTCGTTTTTCTTTCTCAGTTTGTTTTTAACTTTGCTTGTTTTGAGAGTTATTTCTCAGCCTTCAAACCTGCTGGTGCACACGACCACAGACGCCACCACCATGTCATGCTTTGCTTCTGAACTCCATTAGAAATCTGTCATCTTCTACGGTCAGTGTAGCCAGTCTCGATCATCCTTCCATCATGAGAGACATACCAAAGTGTTTTCTCTCCACAACACAACGCAAATGTACTTTAGTTGGCTTGTCCACTACACCTTGGTTTGTTTGTGAGGTTTGTGTTGAGTGACTGGAGCCGTCATGTAACTGCGCATGTATGAGTACTTTGTCATTAAGAACACTTTTGCAATGAATTTCTGTTTGTCGAAAAACCAAATGTCATTGTTAAATCATCCATTTTTAGGTCTTACTGGTTACTTTTCCTAAACAAAATAAAGCAAAAAGATTTCTATCAAAGATGGGTGTTCCGTGTGTGTATATTACTGGCCGTCTGTACATATATTTTATTTTTATCTTTACTCTTGCATCCTTTGTATCTTTTTTCACTTAATAGTATATTGACGCTGTCATTACACGGATATCTTGTGCCTGTCTGACAGTGTTAACCAGAGAATGTGAATACACACAAATTCACTTCAGGCACATCTCAGTTAAAAAACTGTTGACAAATGTCACATCGGTTTGTCAGATCCTGTTGACAGAAAAGTTGAGCTTTTTCTCTCAACGACAAGACATTTCTCTAATCTGTCGTTTATGGGAACAAGTTTTAGAATACAAGGACTCTTGTATGGGTTTTACTTGACTTAATGTTGTGTTCATGTGTTAAGAAGATGACCATCAGCTCCACTAAATCAGACGCCATAGTTCTCAGCTACAGAAGAGTGGAGTGTACTGGTTATACTGGTTACTGAGCTCAAGTATTCTGGGACCTTGCTCAAGAGCGTGGGGAAGATTGTGAGGTTGATGGGTCTCGCGCGGGGTTTGCACCATCTCCAACAGCTGGAGCTTGACCAGGATGTTTCTTGATTGTTGAGTGTAATATCAGGTGATTAAAAACACAACATGGCCTTATTGTGATGTTTTGACTGCTCACGGTAAATAGCATCAAAGGCACGTGTTGTGTTAAAGTTATTATATTTACTGAACAGAGGTGCGCAACACCACCATACACAGGAAAGCCGATATGGTTCACACATTCGGCTGTGTGTTTTGTAAAGTCGAGTTTTGTGGCTTGTTCTCGCTTATGGCAGCTGCCAGTCATGTGACCATTAGTAAGTCCAAACAACCGACCCAACAATAACAGTCGAATAAAATCATCATTTTTGAGACAAGTGCCTTTTATCTCCCCTCCAAAATGCGCCTGTTCCTCCTGAAGAGCTGGGGAAGGGTTCTGGAGAAAGTCAGACCTCTTTGCTGCGAATGCTGCCCCCTCAACCTGACCCAGAAAATTCCATCAATAAGTCGGGTTGTCCTCCATCCAGCACTGCTCAGCAACAGGAGCGTGGATCAGCATACGCCTCTCCTCAGGCTGAGGCACGACTGACTTGCACGTGCGAGGCCTCTTCTGTCACCATCATTCTGTCTGCAGCTCTGGGGCGACTGTGTCCTGACTCTGACTGAAGACGGATCAGACTTGAGAGGCCTCACAGGGGGGCAGGCGGATGCAAGAAGAACCCCACTGGATAGAGTTTAAAAGCTAGACAACTTTTCAAGTCATTTTTCACACAAACCCAGGGAGTTCTGGAATCAGCCTGTGAGTTTCTGCCTTCAGAACACACTGATATTGGGGAAGCTGAGCTTGTCAGAACACTGAGGCACACAGTCTGCCGCCACTCACCGGCTCTTGCAGATTAAAAGCAGCTGCAAGCACTGACCTCTGCAGTTGGTGCGGCCCGACCTGCTCCATCAATCACACTCCGGTGACCATGTCCCAGCTCACCGCCTTAAAGGCACTTTCATCCGCAGTAATGGACGTCTGCCTGCTGAATGCTGACATCATCGTGTTTAACATTCGTGTTCTCCAGTGTGCTGCCAGTGTCATGTGACGCTCATCCTTTGACTTACGATCGTGCCATATTGAACTGGTAAATGCAGTTTCCCTTTGTGAACTCAATCGAAGCACAACTGTCTTTTAGAGGTGTCCTGAAGGCAACACGGAGCATCAGGCGTAGTGTCTCAGAGAGATCTTTCCTTTCAGCGTGAAGCAGAAAGGAAAGATTAAAAAACATAAATGTGCAGAATGTCGGTCTTTAGTTTTCCTGTGTTGCTAAATGTTAAGAAATGGTCATGTTAGAAACAACGCATAGTTTGATGTTTAAATTGTCGGACTGCAGAGGATGAAAAGGTCATGAAAATTGTGTTCAACTCAGCAGAAGGGTTTGGTTTTCCCACTCCGCTCATTTAACTGACATCGTCTGGGACAGGAGGTGAGTACAAGTGAGGTTATGCAACAAGTCTGCTGGCCCCATTACATGTGGCGCGACTATAACAAAATACATCACTGCGTTAAGATAGAAAACTGTTGGGATGTAGCTCAGTGTTTGTGTTGCAATGAGACGGCTGGCGTGTGGACACACACACGGGTTTGTCACACCATCTTTGTGGGGACATTTCATTGCCATAATGCTCTCACCCTACACCTAACCATCCAAATCACATCGCTAACCTTAACCAGGACGCCTGAAACCCAATTATTATGACCTTGTCTTCATCTGCAAAGGGCCCCACAAAGGCATAACGCCCCCACAAGGAGGTGTTTTCCCTAAAATTGGTCCTCACTAGGATACACAAGCTTAAACAGACACAGGATATCTATGTATATTGAACAATATGCATATGTAAGTACAGTCCAGGCCAAAGGTTTTCCACCTTCTGATTCAGTGTTTTTCCTTTATCTTTACTACTTTCTACATTGTAGGTACACGCTGAAGACATCAGACATATGGGATTATGCCACAAAGCAAATGCTGATTAACTCGAAATATGTTTCAGATTTTAGATGACTCAAAGTGGCCAGCTTTTGCTTTGTGGGCAGCGCTGCAAACCTCTTCTTAACCCAGTGAGGTGACTTCATCCTGTAGCTCATCGCCAGAAAGCCGAAAGTGAGCAAAGTAGGAATCAAAGCAAAGGCTGGCTGTTTTGAAGAAAATATGAAACATGTTTTGAGTCATGACACACTTCTTAGTTTAAGACATAATTCCAAATCTGTTCATTCATAGTTTTGATGAGAATCGACAATGCCAATAGTTGAGGAAAGTAAGAAAAGGCCTGAAATACTTGGACGATGAGATTGACAGAAGCAAACCAGACGAGCTAATGATGAGAATAATTTATTATTCAGATAGAGGACAAGTCTTTGGCAGTGGAGAACATGTGAACTGCAGACGTTGACAGACAAAAGACTCAAAACACCGAGCCGTTGTAACATCCGTGTTGGTGAACTTTGGTGAGAAGCCAATCCCAATGGTGGCGGTACGCTAGTGCAACTTGGGTCATAGATGGACCTCCAGGCGTGACATCATCCTCTGTGACTTTTTTTTCCCCTCTGTCCTTCATTTTCTTTTGAACTAAAAATCCTTGAAATGGTACAAAAACATGTAAAAAGGCAACGACAACAGACAAAAATAACACTTCATGTGGTGAAGATACCTTCACCGTTCACATCCCGTCTGCAACAACCTAACAAGTGCAACTGTAGCTCATACAAACGCAGGGCGGGGAGGTACAGGAGTGCTCCACAGGCATGCTGCTCTCGCTCCCGCCGCCTGGTCTCTCTGGAGCAGAAGGCAGCATGTGGAGCATCTCCACACCCTAAATAAAGGGCAGGTAAGGCCGTTTTAATATTTGCAGTACACTTGATAAAACCAAGTAATGAAGCCACTCAGAACGCACAAGTTCGTCACCTGGCTTGGAGAACACGAGGGTCCGGCACATGCACACTGTGCACATGCTACAGACTTGGCAAGTAAACACGACCCACATGGGACATTAATGACACCACAGCTCCTGTCAATCTGACAACATCATCCAGAACACTGCGGAGGGTCATTGGTCTGTGAAGGCAACAGGAAGGAGACGCTCAGCTCTGCAGCTGTCAGAACTTCAAGAGAAAAGGAAAATACTGTCGGAGGCCAGGGGCTTAGCCACTCCTGACTCATGTGCAAAAACAGTTCACGCTGCTGGTTCGGTCCACAGCTCTACTCCAGACTGACCGGTCGGTCCAGTGACCAGTCTGGGTTAGTGGTTCGCTGGCTTCACAGAGTCACTTTGCTGAGTCTGAGCGACAGGCTGGAGCGCTGAGGCGTGCGGGGGAGCGTGGACGTGCAGCGGCTGCGGAGCTGCACCGGCCGGCCCGCCGAACCACGCACACGCAGCAGGAAGTCGAAGTTGGCAGCGGTGTTCATGGCGTAGAAGACATTAGCGTTGTCTGGAATCACCAGCTCTGGAGAGAAGACGGAGCAGTGTGACTCACAGAACGCCAGACAGTGCTTCACTCGGAGATAGATAGAACTGATGACTCAGCAGAACACTGTGAGTGGACAGTTTGTTTGGGGTTTTCTGGTGAGGAGGTGCTCACCACTTACATCGGTCAACACAGTCAATGATAGTCCAGTGTTTTGGTCCCTTCCAGGAGACCCTCCCTCCACTCACGCTATTATCCCACAATGCACTACAACAGTCAGTGCTTTTAACATCATAATAGCATCAAGATCCAACAAGTGGCACAAAAAGCGAGGGGCAGGTTTCATTATGAACTCACCTCTCTCCTCAGAGATGACCTGCACCAGCTCGTATCCCTCCACTGGCTCCACCTCCAAGTTGTGTTTGGCCATTGCTCGAGAAATCACCGCCGGCGTCTTGTCCTGATTGGTCAGCTGTCGGAGAGAGGTTTTTTCATTGATCACTCTCATGTGGACAGAAGGCCACACCTGCTGATGGCGGGACACCCACCAGGATGCTCTTGTAGAGATTCCCGTTGCCATGCTCCAGGCTGACTCTGATGATACAGGTGTCCTGGGCCTGCGTGTTGTAGGCCGGCGCCTGGCTGGGCGAGCAGGGGGTCAGGGGCGTCAGGGAGACCGACCTTCGGTGGGTGCAGGGCGCGGCGGGGAACGAAGGCGACGCTGTGGGGGTGGAGACGCTGGCGGTGGACGAGCCGGTGTCCATGGAGTGAAGCGACGTACAAGACGAAGACTCTGAAAGCTGCTGTGAGCCAAGAATAAATACCACATTAAGTACACAGACATAGAAGCTAGAGTTACACACGGAAATCCAATATTGTTCAGTCGTATTGTTACGTCTCAAACGCCTTGAAAGTGTATCCTGTCCAGGAAACTGACTGAACTGCAAGTCGTGTATCAACAATGGAGCATTGTTACATAATGGTCAGACACATGTCAAATGTAATTACAATGTATTAGAGGAGACTGAAATAAGTGTTTCACATTTAAGCACTGTCTGACAGCAGGGCTTTGTGCGTACAGAAGACACAACAGCAAGTGTACGGCTCTTTTATTCTGAGCAGAGGTAGCACAGCAGTGCAGCCGCACCCCACGGTTCAGTTTTGCAAGCTTCTCGGAGCCATAACGCCTGAATGGAAACTGATGTATGACATGAACATACATATTGTTGGTAAAAAAAAAACGCTAAAGGAGTTCACTGAGAGGGAGTGAGCGAAAAAGAGAGAAGTGTTGCTGCGGCTCAAGTTTTTGAGTGTGTATTATGCAAGAGAATTACTCAGAAAATGAGTTTATTTCAGTTGGAAGGCTAATTTGGGAATGCTGTTCCACTTTTTTTTTTTTAAATCTGTCTGCAATGCTGTGGCTGTTATTGATGGTTATTGAGACCAGACTGCTCAGACCAACCCACACATTGCACTAAAATGATTTGAGAGTAATAAAAAGTATAAAGGTGAAAATCCCAGCTGCGTTTTTCATTTAAATGGTTGTTTAAAACTCTGAAACTGTCGGCCACATATTGAAAGTGTCACTTGCCTTAGGAAAAGCAACAACAACATTCACTCATAGCACCTTCAGAGGGTAAATGATTTGGAATCTTAAGTATATCCACAAAATATAATTTGTTTAATGCACATGCGTTGTCAGATAAATAAGTCTTTTCAGAACTTTTGTTACAAGTCAAATGACTTCATCATAAAACTGTTGTGTTTTCCCTGGCTTCGATCGTCTCTCAGGGCTTCACAGCATCTGCTCTTGAATGAAGTTCTGTTACCTTGCTTTGCTGCGTGTCAGAGTGGTGGTGGGGGGCGTGACCCTCACTATCAGAGGGGCTGCTGGAGTCACTGGATGACACACTGACCGAGTCCATGCTCTCCCCCGAGCTGCCAGTAGGGGGCGAGCGTGGCGTCTCTCTGACAGGAGAACTCGATGCACTGTCTGTCCCCAAAAAGAGCCTGGAAAGTAGAGGAAGTCAAGTTATTCGATTTGGAGACTAAATAGGTCAGAGCTGAAAAACTATTCTGGACTTGGTGCCAGAGCAGTTTGTTCCAGCCCCTGATGAGTTTTTTCTTCTTCTAGCAGCACTCACAAGCTGAGCCTCTTCACCATGCTTTTCCGAGGTTTGGGGGAGGTCGGGCTGCTGTCACCGAGACCTTCAATTTCACATGATAAAGCGTAGCTGCAGGAGAATAACAAAATATCAGAGTCAGAAATGAGGAGAGGAAAAAAGGGAAAAGGAAATGGGTTTGAGAACAAATGGGGTCAGAGCACAATGGATCAGTGGGGAGCGTAGATGTGATGCAAGAATCGAAAGAAGAAGCACCGACGGACAAAAAGACACTGTTATTGTGAGCAACAATGGATTCAACAGACCATGATCTCACGCTCTAATCTGCTGAAGGAGCATCAGTACCTTTCCTCCTCGCTGAGCTGAGGAAGACTCGTGAACCAACGGAGGAAAGTCCGGTCAGGAGTCAGGCAGTAGCTGTTGCATGCAGACTGGAGCAGCTTGATCTGGGCGATCACCTCAAACTCCTGCAGCACACCCCCAAAACAACAAAGATTATTCTCCTGACGGTCACGTGAGCGATGAGTGCCAGGTCAGCGGAGGCTGCACTCACCCTGCGTCTCTTCTCAAAGTTGATCAGACCACCCTGCCCAGGAGACAAAGAGCATGCTGTCAGGAGCAGAGCATCACATACCCGCGGCTGCTTAGCCAAACAGCATTAAGGTGGATCACACATGGGGAGAAAAAAACCCCACTGAATTCCTCATACACTCATGGAAACTTATGCCCCCGATTCTGACGGAAGGTCAACCTCCCCCCGACACAAAGTTCAGCTGCAGTGTGTGAACACGAGGAACTTAAAACACACACACACCGGTACAACTCACACATCAACCTAAAGTTTAAAGACTTGTTTACCTCGACAAAGTCAGGGAGGGCCGTGTCCAGCATGGTCAGGTCGGTGAGAAACGTGCCCAGGTACGGTATCGTTCCCTGCGTCGCTCCCTGTCCACAGACAATTCATTCATTCACGACTTGATCACGCAAAGTAGCAAACACAGATCCAAACTCCACATCTGTCGATTCCTGCTCCGGTTTGATGGCTTGTCTTCTCACAGCCATGAATTAAGATCATCGGTAATGTGAGCACTTGTCAGGCTTCTCTTCCCCTTTTACTGAGATGTAGCCATGACAACAAAGAGGCATGATCTCTGAAGACACTCCAGGGCTGCGACAAGGTCCTACCAGCTCCACAGCCGCTCTCAGGGAGGAGCAGTGGCAGCATCTGTCCATCTCAATCCTAGTCCAACCCAAGAACTAGACTCACAAAGTAAAAGCACATTCACCTTTATAACCTTTCCTCACTGAGAACCACGATTGGGACCCAGTACAGCTGATCCTCTATATCACTCTATAAAAAATGTCATTTATTCTTTTATTTCTCAACAACTCAACTCAAATATAAAACCAGTATTTACAATCTTCTCGACCTCAGACAAATTTGATTGAATTTCAGAAAAAAACAGTTGCCAAGTTCACTTCCTGTGTTTGGTTGGTTTTTTTTTATCTCACTCAAAGATCCCCTGTGAACAACTGCGTAGTACGTTCTCCAATAGAATTATTTAAAGTGAAACCCAAAACATGCGTGGACACCGCCGGGGGTGGCAAAAACAACACTGGGTCACAGGAAAAAAAGTGTTTCATCTTTTGAACTAATCAATCTGCGTCCGCTGCTTATTGTCTCACCATTTCCTTCTGCAGCTGAAGCCTCTTGTGGGTACGTTTCTGGTGGTCTTTGGCACAACTCTCCAGACTGGCAAACTTTGAAGTGCCTTCCTGCAGGGCAGAAAAGCGCTTTGCTCATTGAAACTCAACACAGCTACTGAAGGAATGTCTCTCCCAGATCAAGTCTCCCACTGTAATATTTTCCAGCTTCACGGCAGAAACAAACAGACACGGGCCGCAGGGATGGATGATGAAAGACTCACCCTCATGAGCAGCTCTCTGCTGGTCAGGTAGTTGTTGTGGTCAGAAAAAATGTCGGACAACTCCTCGAATATTTGCATGCTGTCTCTGCAAAAGGCACAGTGTTACAGCTAGAAAAGTGAAAGAAAAGGTTGTTGCCGGAGGTCAGCGACTCACTTGTGAACACAGTTCCACGCTCTCTTCAACCGATATAAGGGGTTGGACTGCAGCGCCGACACGATGGCTCGAAGAGAGGAGAAGTTTTTCCGTATTCTGCATTCCTGTTGAACAAGAGAGTCGTCGTAAGCGCCAATGGTTCTGCACCGTCATGAGAGTGAGGCTCACTCCTGACCTGAGCGATGTCGATCCAGCGCTGGATGATCCGGGCTCTGACGTGAGGCCGGATCTGTCTGTGTTTCAGGACTGTGCTGACCACGCAGGCTGCCACCGCGTTGAACTGGGTGATGGTGGCACGGATGGTGGGGGCGCTGTGTTTCTTGTGCTTCTTGTCCCTCTGGGACCAGATGGAGCCCAGGCAGTGATGCGGTACCACTTTTTTGAACAGCAGCTGCAACAAAGACAGACAGATTTCATTCGATCGATGCAGCAGGTCTCCATAGGGACGACGTTTCGGACTGTGAGTGGAAAACAAGTGCCGTGGTTCACTACTCACTGCATCCATGTAGGTGAGCTGCTCGGCCACAAGGTCGGCATCGAACGACAGAAAGTCCTCCTGCGCCGCGTCCATGTCGTCGTCTTCAGCCAGGCAGAAGGAGCTGTTGCCTTGGAAACCCGCTGGATGCACAGATCCCAAACATGAAGTGCCTGACAGTTGAGATATATCTATATATAACGTTACCTTCAGTGTCATGGTCCTGGCACGTCTCACCCTGCAGCTGCTCCAACAGCATCTCCGCTCGCCGAAGTGTCTCTGAGCCGGGCAGAGCTTGGCTCAGGTACTTAATGAGCCGATGAAGACAGGGATAGTCTGGAGGCTCCTGGAAGTCCTCCGGACACTGATCCAGCCAGGCACGCAGGATCGAAGCTAAAGCACTGGGAGGACCATCGCAGACGTCAGCTCAGCCTCCGAAGCACTTCGTGAAGTCAAATTCCAGACTGACTGACAGGACACTCACTTTCTGATCGCTCCATTGGTTTCAGAGTCCTTATCTTCCAGACTTCCATACCTGCAGGTAAGAATAGTGAGACATTGAAATCTACAGATACCAGAGGAAGATGAATGGGTCTGGACCGCACCGGTCTAGCAGCAGCTGCAGCACCGTCTGAGTGCTGGTGAAGGCTCTGTAGGTGGACAGGAAGATGGAGGTGTAGGTCAGGTCGTTGTCCCCGAATGCCGTCAGTAACGTTTCCACAAGGCGCTCCATGGTGCCGGCACGGATACTCCGGATTTTGCAGGTCTCCAGCTGGCTGACGGTGTGGCCCGGAGGCAGTCGGTCTCCTTCTGCCTGTGGACCCGTTAACAGATCACTTTTAATCCCTGACAACTGCTGAATCACCACGTTCTGTTGCAGCCATTGCACTGACATGGGTGATACACGCCGTGGAATATTTGGGGTTTCACAAGAAAGATGAAAACACTGAGTGCTAAAAGAAAGATAAAGAAAGTTTTTTTTTTACCAGTCAATTCAGCAACAGAAGTTAAGAGAATACAAAACAAAAATGTTGAAAAATACCTTGTTTTTGTATATGCAACAACACAATTGGAAAACACATTAAACTTATGTAATTTTTTTTAATTCATCGTTTATCTACATCTGTAACTAGCTATTTTATTCCGACCTCAGATAAGGAATTAGAATTTTAAATACATTTTAACAAGGTGTAAGACTGTTCAGGAGTTTTTTCAAATGTAACATGAATGTTTTGGCCACATCACATTGAATCATGAAGAGCACTTGGAATTGGAGGAGAGACATATGTGTTGAAAGACAGTTTATTTGCATTAATCGGTGCTACTTGGATCAATGAGTTTTGTCTGGAATTCTTCAATGGAAATGAACATCTTAAAGCCCCACACCTTCCATCAGACACACTCTTTGATGGCAGAACTGTCAGAAAGGGGCGGCTTTTGTCAACAGGGTCCATCACAAGTCAGAGATATCTAATCATAATACATTTTAATTTCATGTTTTTAATACATTCTCTGGTTTAACCTCAGGTGAATCTTTATAATCTTGTGAGGAATTGCAGTCAAGGTGAAGCCCCTGCTGGAAGCACAAGCTAAGCTTGGCATATTTACAGAGGTGCTATCACCGACTGTGTCTGACTCTGCGTCTCGAACCGTTGGCCTGGTCTGAGGTTTTCTCGCGGCAATGCTTTGGTTACATATTTATCCGTGTGGCACGTACGGCTTCAGATTTTATCTTTCTTTGTCAACAGCAGGAGAAAGTCCTCAGCCTCCACTATCTGAGAGTCGGTGACCTACATTTAGTTTGAGATTTGTCCAGATGTTTTTAGGGAGATGGAGCGCGGGTGTGAAAAATCCAGGCCAGGAAGAGGAGGATGAGGAGGAGGAGTAAAAGGACAAGAAGGAGGTGGCACAGAGCGAAGGGGAGAAACCTTGATGAAGTAAGCACAGCAGAGCAGGAAACCCTTCAGTCTGCTTTTAATCACCGCGGACCCCTCCTCCACCGGGCCAGCAGACGGGAGGACAGCAGGAGGAGTTCTCCCACCACTCCTCTTTGATAAAGCCCCGTAAACACCAGGAACTTCACTTTCTTATCATCAGGGGCCACTATCACAGAACCCAGTGGGAAAAGTCTTTCACACAAAACTCATCTTGTCATAATGGATGCTCAACTGTTATTAACTGTTTATAGTAAACACGCAGACTCCTCGGAAGGTAGCTTCACACAAAAGACTCCCCAGTCATTTGGCTTTTACACGTCTGGCAACTCTCACACTTGTCAACACAGAGTTGTTATCAATTTTCTCTTTTATGTGCTAATCCCCCCCCTGCCCCCTCCATGTCCAACACAATGAGAGGAAAATGCACAACACAAAGAAAAGCCTTTAATAACAGGCTTTTTTTGTCATGGTAGCGTTTCGCAAATAACACTGCTGCTGTAAAAGGAAAAATGAGCAGTTTTTGTTGCCAGCTGGGAAAGTCAGGAAATCACATGTTTTGGCTGACCAGTTGAAGTCTGATGTAACTGCAGCCAAAGGTGGGAGTTTACAGCTGAAATGTTAAAACAACAGCTCTGGTGGGAAACAATGATGAGAGACGGCCCCTCTATTGAGAGACATGGCCGACTTCAAACAATACGGATTAGGCCTTTTCTTTTTCAGCCCAACTGGCTGCAGCGCTGATGGACAAGTACTCTGTTAAGAGGGTGGTTAAAAGTGAAGTGAGGTGCAACTCACCCCCAACCATCTCGCTCCCTTGTTGGCCGCCTGCTGAATCTGAACTCGCTTCAGTGTCACGTTGTAGATGGCTCCTTCCTCGACTTCCTCACCCCAGTCCTGCACCGAACTCTGCGGACAAGTGGGAACCACGATTAAACATACACATGTGGCAGGTTCATTTTCAGACAGCAGAACACAGCAGAGAATAAACAATATGTACCGTAATTTCCGGACTATAAGCCGCTACTTTTTTCTCGCGGTCTGAACCCTGCGGCTTATAAAACGATGCGGCTAATATATTGATTTTTACAGGGATATTCCAATCAATCGGCCACCGATTATGAAAGGCTGAACTCGTTGTGATCTGTGAATGCCGACCACTGCCTGTCATTGCTGGTCACAAAATCCGATCACATGTGACAGCAGCCGTTCTGATGAGGCACTGCCCGCGGTTTGTGATGCGTCCGCTCCTCCCTCCCGACTCGCCACTCGCTTGGCAACGGCGTGTCTAATGCGGAAGCTTTTTTCAGTCTGTCATGTCAAGTTTGCATCCTGCAGCACATGCACGTTAAAGGGCGTCAACGCCACGAATTCAATACGATATTTAAAACACCAGCACTTGACGGAGCACAGAGAGTTTTCTGGTGCTCATGAAAGTGAAACTACAGGAACCAGCGGTCACTCGCGACACTCGCCGGTCTGAGCGTGACGTTCAGAAACCGAAGCATATTGCCCGAGAAATAATCATTAATTTCACCGCGCCAGATGAGCATCCTTTCTCAGGTGTCGTTTTAAGACGGAATCAACCGGGACCGAATCCGCTGCAGTCTTGTGTGTGTCAGATGCAGCGTTCGCGGTGAATCTGAAACGTTTGCAACCGTCCAGAGTGAGAACTTTCATGAAAGAAGTTGAAGACAGCTGCTTCAGCTGAGTGCTCTCCCTGTCTCTCGGAGCATCCCGAGTTTTTAGAGTCTAATGAGCATGCTCTTTGCTGGCAAAAATATTGAGCTTCGTCACATCAAACCGATGACATCACGGGCGTTTTATTTACCTTTAAAGCGCTCAAATTGCGCTGTTTTCGCCCGCGTGTCAGCAGCTCTGCTGACAGAGACGATCTACTGGAGGGTGAAAACAGCGCTTTCTGAACACTTTAAATGTAAATAAGATGTGAGGAGTTCATGACTGGAGTTCAGAACATTGGCAAGATTGTTTCATGAGTCAGTCTCGACACTGGACCCCGTTTTCAAAACTAGTACTAGAGGATCGCTAGAAGTGATCCTCATGCATTTTCTGTGGCGCAGACAGCAACGGTGCACCCGCGGCTTATAGAGCGGTGCGGCTTATGTATGAACAAAATCCATTTTCCTTCTTAGATTTGGTGGGTGCGGCTAATATTCCGGTGCGCTCTGTAGTCCGGAAAATACGGTATTTGTCTTGTTTGAAGATAGTTCAATCACATCTACTAAGATTAGATGTCCTCTAGTTGTGGTCTCAAGTGAGACGAAACTAAAGAAAAACCATGTTTAGTTTTGAAAATACTACTCCTGCACCAACTACTACTAATAATAATAATCATTTCATTTTTCATGCCACTCTATTAGCACACACATTCAACTCATATTTATTCATTCTTCATGAATAGTAATTAATACATAAATTAAAAAGTAAAAAGAATGGTAGCAGATTACCTGTTTTTTTTTAGTCTGTAAGTATGTAAACGCAAGTATTGAGTGACTTCATGAGCAAAACTTATTCAGAAGTGTTCAAAAGTGCCAGCTGCAATGACTTAACAAAAAACAAGAAAGGAAGTCTTGGGGTGGGAAAAGTGCAACCCCACTGCTGGTAATAGGTATACTCAAATATTAAAGTAATATCAGTGTTCGTCAGATCCATAGAAGAATCCAGTTGAATTTCTTGTCCCTCACAACAAATAAATTAAATTCAGCGGGGGGAAAAGTCTCTCATATCATGTTTACAAATGTTACCCATAGAATCACTTACAAATATCTTACTTACACAATATTTATGATATTGTGAATGTTTTCATATTTTCTTTGTTATACGTATATGTATTATAGTATCATCGTCCCAACAGTATTAAACAGCTGGCACAACAAACTTTTGTTTTAAAATAATTTCAAAAAGTCCCATGACCTCTGGAGAAGACACAGGGAGCTACACTTGTAAAAGAAGAATATTGAGGTCTCATTACATACAGCTAGTGAATGACCCAAGTCCTAAATGATGTGGTGTCTGTCAATATACCGAAAACTGTTGATTGAGATGTGAAAACAATGACCCTAGTCGAGTCAAAGACCACAGTCTCAATAGAAAAAGCCCTTGGAAGGAGTAAAACCTCCCCACCCCCAGTCATGTGGGCCTCCAAAGTCTCCCTCCTTCTTCCCACAGCAGGCTTAGACCTTCCCGGATCTAACAAGTCTGGAGATAAGAGTGAAAGACAAGTTTGCAGGCAACACAACTGCGGATTTGCATCACTAACTTTCTCACTCTTGAAGCAATAGTCTGCTCGAGAGCCTATCAATCAAATTCAGAGGACCAAAACTTCTGAAGCAGTCAACAGAGAGGAGCCTATGTGCGCCATGTGTGCCGCTGTAAATCATGGACGCACACACACACACTGAGAACAGATTTAAAAAATTCCAGCGTTGAGTGTGCGTAAACAGAGAAGTGCTGAGACATCAACAATACGCAGACGAAAACAGCAGCAGAGCTGTCGAGGGAGAAATACAAACTCCACGCATGCAACCTCAGAGCCAACGTCTCTGCTCACTGCCACATGTACTGCTCAACAACAAACTCCTAAACACAATGGATGTCAGAAAAGAGGGTAGGGGGTCATGACACTGACCTTTGAGACCTTCAAAACAAAAACACGTGATGCACAAGTTAAAAGTGGGAGAACATCGATTCCCAGAAGAGAGGAAAACACACCAGAGAAGTGAGAGGCATGACAGAGGAATCCAGCTGTCTTGTTTATGTTCTGCACTCGACATGTGTGCTCCCCGCCCTGGTCAGCATCTCCTCTCTCTATGGACCGGAGACAGATAACTACATCAGTGCATGAGTCATCCAGTCCTCCCAAAAACAAAAGCAGGGCGACCCAGCGCTGCCTGGTCGAGCTGCTGAGTTCACACTCTGCTCACACAGAGCTGGACGTGTTTACCACACTGAGTTTCATAAAAGCTTCACTCTGCACAGAGCGTTTGGAGGGCCACTGGCGAGAGGCGCATGAACTTTCATGAACCTGGAGAACAACACTCCTGATCATCCACGTCGAGCAACTTACCAGGCGAAAAAAGAAAGAGGAAAGTCTTTGTCCTTACTCATCAACAACTGCCAGGCATGAATGTCTATACTTATTCCAAGTTACTGTACGCCACAATTACTCACAGGATTTGAGGAAATTCTGCAGTTCCGTGAGTTAAGATTAACTAGGTGTCACGACTGTTGTGCCTGTGCCATGTTCAAATTAGTAAAGAAAATAGAATATAAAGTAGTGACTGCATACATAACAAATGTCTATCAGTCAGAAATAACATTGCAACAGTCCTCTGATGACTGGACTTTATCATCCATAACTAAGTTTCACTTCTATATTGACAGCAATATCACTTGGTTTGTTTCATCACTGCAACAGAGCTGTGCTACTTGTGAGACTGAACAGGTCAGGATTAAATCTCTGACAAACCCTTCCTTGAAAGTGCAATCTATGACGAATAAGTGTCTTTCTCTATATGAAATCTGGAGACATCACCCAACCAATTTTTTCAAATCATCAAATGGCTTCTGCCACTTAGTTATGCACCGCATGTCGGTGAATGGGACCACTCCAGTAAATCTGAATTTGAGTTTGATCACTAAAGAAACTAAATCTGATATTGATTTTATATAAAGAATGGCATTATCACGTGATATTCAAAGTTGTACAGAACCAGAACTTCCTCCAGAGGGAAAAGTACCTTATGTTGCCTGACTTTGAGTATGAATGGAAGGTTCGAAATCATATTAGGCTTCTTAGTTAAACAACCAACAAGATGGCGTTCACCATCCAGGAGACACGAATATTCATGAATCGATGTCAAAAAAAAAGTTTCTAAAACATCCATTCACATGGTGCAACAGATTCACTTCAGCTCCAGATTCCGTAAAAAACACCAGAGTCGTAACGTTTAATGTTTCAGTTTACAGGTAAGGTCCTTGCGTTGTTTACAAACAAAACCAAACGACGCAATCCGGGAAGGTTTCAACGCTCCATTACAGACGAGTCAATCCCTCCCCATCCATCTAGTGTGGAAAACCAGCCTCAGGATCACAACAACAGGACGGAGGTGCACAAGTCTCCCACGACTGGAAGCAGCTGGTCCCTGTGGGGGAGAGCCCAGCGATTGTTCCCCCACCAAAACAAAAGTTAGCGGCTCCATCTCCGGGGAGGGGAGAGGGCTGTTGCTCACGGTCTGGCGGAGGCGGCAGGGGATTTCTATCAGAATCCCCCTCGCTTTCCGAACGCAATATAGGCTAAACTGGACTTAAACACGCACCGTCCTCGTGTCGAACACCCACTCAACCGTCCCCACATCATCGACACCCCCCCCCCCACGCGATTCAACATCACAAGATGCGAGTTTACCATTTTAGTTTTCCAGGCGAACTTCATGGTGAGAGCTTCTCTCATGGTCCGAAGGAAGCATCAGGCAGCCGAGTGACAGTCCACGGAGGAAAACCAAGGTGATCCACCAGATAAGCCCCAGCTTCTTCCCCTCCTGGACGAACCTCGAAGTAGAAAGTCTTCGCCCCGCAGCCCAACTGTCAGCCTCCCTCCTCTTCAACTGAGCGCGCCTCCTCCCCCCTCCGCCCTTCTTCTCCACTCTGACTCCGCCCCCTCCGCCCTTCTTCTCCACTCCGACTCCGCCCACTCTCAGTTTATCCGACCTCTCCAGTAAGTGACAGCAATAATGACGCAGTCCCTTCGCAGATCGAATTGGTTTTCATAAATATGAACTTTGACCGAGATGATCCGTTCACGTAAATGAGAGCACTTCATTAGACATGATTTTGTCAACTATATTGTAATGACCGACATTATTCATTCATTCACTTTGGATTGTGAGCCGCTCCACTGAGCCACACTGGAGTCGATTTCACTGAACTGTCAGGAGGAAATGCACAGTCACTTTTCTTTAGCATTCGCTGACCCGACTGAGACTCATTGGAAAACCCCAGACATCGCTTGCTCTCACAGGAGAACCCTGCGGTGTTCCCCTGCCAGAGAGAAAAAGCTACTTATAAGCGTTTCTGGCTCTTTCCTGTGGCCATCCATATTGTGTTGCGTCTACGATCTCCAGAGAAGTGGGCAGACATGCAGCCATTCTGACCCAATCTGAAGAGCAGTGTTCCTTCATTTCCAGCCACCATTTCCCATACTGGGGTCATGGAGGGTTGGAGCCTTTCCCAGCAACTTGGATACTTGGATACCAGTACATCACAGAGCATAGCTTTAACAGATCGTCTGTTGTATGATGCAAAACAACTAATAAAGACTTGGGAGTTTATTCATAACGTGTGAAAATGATCAAAGCCTGTTTCAGTGGCTCCCATCCTCTTCTGGTGGAATACATTGTTCATTGTCAATTTGATTTGTTAAATATGCAATGTTTTACAGCTGTGTTTTTTATGATACTGTTGCCATGGGTACATCTTTGTTGTTTAGTGTGTGTCTTTAATGTTGCTAATGTGTTTACCGTTGCGGCTGTGACTCGATGAATTTCCCCACTGTGGGACAAATGAATCAAGATTAGATGAGATGTCCTTTATTTGTCCAATAGTGGGGAAATTCAACGTGTCACAGCAGCAACAAGCAAAGACACTAGGCCATCAAAGACAACAAAACATCAAAGGCATGCACCCAACAACAAAAATGCACACAGAGCAACAGCAAACAAAGAACACTATGCTGTCCCACATTGCATATTTGAAAATGAGATAAGTAAATACATAATAAATAAATAAGGAAAATAAAAAAGGTATGTGAATCTACAATATCACTAATATCACTATAATCTACACCAGCTCAAAAGCATGATGTATGTTTCCAGTGGGAGGAAACCAGAACACCCAATTCAACAACAACAGCAGAATACAGATGAGGGCCAAACCAGAGGCTGCCTTGAGGTGGACCAGACAGAGACACAGACATCTTGCTCAGTGGCTGTGGCACTGGCACCTCACTGGGCTTTTAGCAAAATCAGACTAGAGACCCAAGGTCAGCGAATGACTTGAAAAACATTTTGCATAACTTTGCTGTTAGTGTGTAATGGTATTAGAGGGAAATTCAATATCAAAGAGTTTATCTTTCATATCTCAAGGCGCATATCTGACAAGGCTGAATTCCAGAAAAGTCATTTGAGGGCAGCTTGGTTGTCAAGGAACCCGATTCCATGCTAGATCTGATTTTCAAAATTAAATGTGGATAATTCATGTGATGCTGCCAAAAATATCTTAGCTTCCATGACTGATCATTTTGCTCCAACAAATCGGCTGACAAAGAGAACAATTTCAGTTCTTCCGTGAAAATATTCAAACAACTTCAGTGTCAAAATTTCATCCTGTCAAAATGACTTATTGAATAAAATGCAAGTTTCATTTAGCAGTTCTCCTACTGTATTGTTAGTGATTACACACACTGGGCAGTGTTCCGTTTCCTAAATGGAAACATGGACTTTCTTGGGGCAGCTGTGTGTGGGACAATACGAGGAAGCCCGTCGATGCCGTCATCGTGGCTCTGCATTGTCAATGAGCGGACCAAAGAATAGGCTGCTCTGTTCCACCGTCAATGTGCCTTCACACGTACTCAGACGGCCCACTTGTGTGAATAAACCAGCAGATATGAATCAAGCGTGGATTCTGTGAGGGCTCTTTGTCTTGGAAGGTGTATTGTAAACTTATAACCATTAGTGGACAAGCATATACAGCTCATACATCAATGCTCCATCTGCAGAGACTGATGTCGAGTCACGAGGAAGCTCAGACGGAGCTTTGTGCCCATGATTCCGCTCAGTATCCGATTCATGCTCTGCTCCTGTAACCCCACCACGTCAGCAGGGGCGTCATCTCTAGTCACAAATGCGCCCGCGGACACATGATCCCTCAGAGCAGGGAAGCCCACTCTGCTTCTCCGTACACGTATCATCTGTTTTGCTTGCTGCTAGGGTTGTTTACGTGTTCCCAGGCCTGGACGCCCCTGTGTCCACTCTGGTCTCCAGAGTTCTGAGAATCCCACTGGGGCAGTGGGAAGGTTATGACCCCGGGCGATCCCAGCCTTCCCCCAAGGGACTGGAGTGTTGGTCTCACAGTGGGAGTGATGTCGGACCACAGAGCAAACAAGACGTCTGACAAATGTGGCAGCTTCTGCTCCAGCTGACTAATGAGCGGTTGGGAGCATTGATCAGCTCCACTTGGATCAAGTTATAGACTATAATAGAGTGAAATACTGTCCAGGCTTCAGAGTACTTCTACTGAAGATACAATTGTTTTCCAAACTAGACTCAACTATGGTCGCTTGGTGAAATCACTTTCATTGTGTTGAGGTGCCTACTAGACTGTTGATGAGTGATGACTTGTGACTGGATGCAGACCTGGTAAGTATTTGTCTGAATCAAGACGAAGGCCATGACTCAAAATGCAGGGTCAGCTGGTCTTGTCACAGAAAAATAGATGTTATTTAGTTCTGTTTATTTGAACGTTTTATCATTGGTTTGCTCAACAATAACTGAACCAATTTATTGGTCTTAATCTGTTTTGGGTTTGTCTTTTGGCTTCATTTTCTTTCTTAAATCTTAATGTTATAGAAGAATAGAAGAGAGCGAGAATGCAGGTTTATTTCAGTCCCACTTCACAGCACACATACTGTCGAACAACAACTCTTCCATTTGATGTGCTTGCAGGGATCGAAAAGGACGTGCATGATCTGCCTCCTCTTGGGTTTGGCAGGTTTCCACTTCACCATCTTGGAACTGAACTCTCTTTGATAGTATAATAATATAACAATATCATACAGAGAATATTCACTCTCTCTTACGGCTTTAACTTCAGGTCAAGACCAAAAAGAGAAGATCAGCGATACAAGCAAGATAACATTTTCTCCCCATAACTCAAATAGTGTTGGAGGAAACCAAGGGTCAGACCCAGGGCCAGACATCGGCATCATGACAAGAAACTAAAATCTGTTTCCATTCAGCCCACTAGGTACCATGGTTCTGGTAGTGGAGTCAGCATGCATCTCCCCTCATGTGTTGTGACAAGCTATCCTGGCAAGGTCGAATATTTAAAGGCATTCATATCCACTAAAAGATAACCCTGGAGAATAAATCCAGCCTTAAAAATATGACCAGGCTGACACTTGATGATGTCATGTCATGTGTGGTTCAATGCAACTCTATACAACACAGCAAAGTCAACAAGGTTTTACTGGACGGCCACGCAGTACCAGTACAGTTGATGCGTTTGCATGTTTCCAGACTGAGCCGAATGGATTGATACCAACAATAGAACAGTAGGCAGAGTTTTGCAACAGGAGGGTTCTGTGGCCGACATGTACATCTGTACTTGCTATGTGCGAAATGGCTTGGAAAGGCTTGCTACGTTCATCAATGCTACATTCAGACCATCCTTAGCCATGAAGCCAACCGACCCTATAATAAGTCAGTCACACTAAATGTGCTTGGTATTAATTTTAGACTACATTAAAAAGAAAAACAAACACTTTAATTTATCCTTGCGCAATAAACCGACCAGCAAAAGTGAGGGAGGATTATGGGGAAATCGGTCTCGGTCAGATTTTTGACATTCCTTCTGCATGGCATCTGTTAATAGAGCAACTTGACTGAGCGTGACCTCACCACCCAGAAATGTTCTGAGTTTTTCAAAGATTCCAACTGTCTTTCACTTGTGTCTGCTCAGGTAACACCGCGTATCAGACAAATGGAACCACAGATTCCATCCATTATTCCTCTCTACAACTGCACTCATTCTGTTCCACTTAGCCGGGACTGAGAGATACAGTACAGACAGAGGGGGACAAAAACAGGAGGAGCACTGCTTACTCTGTTATTGCACTGCTGTGGCGAAAAAAAAAATACATTCCAGGAAATCTCCCACTTCCTGCCTCCTGACTCCAGCGAGGCCGCTGTCCTCATACCTGAGCGGCTGGTGAGCTTCATTAGGCTGACCCAACAGCCGAAAGGAGTCATGGAGGGTCCTAGGAATGAGACGTAAGATTTGGGGCGCTGGCTGGATGGGAGACTTTTGAGAGAGAGGTCTTGCATGCGCATTCACTACCTGGATGTTGTTTACGTCCTGGATAAGATGCGTCAGCAACATCAGGAAAAGTGATTCCAGATGAACTGAAAAGAGCTAGTGCTGTGAGTGAGGTCATGATGCAACAGGTCTGTTTTGCCCCGCTTTTAACAGAAATGCAGCAGGAAAGAGTCTTTTCCTTTCAGAAGAAACATGTCATCATTTCATGCAGGGAACGCTACATCAGCAGTGACTTGAGCCAGAAGCTTTCCGTATTATCAGGAACAGATGGAAGAGCCAGCGCGTCTGATTCAGCTTCATTTTGTGTAGACAAGGTTAAAGTTCTTCTTCTTCTTAGAAATGTGGTATATTCACTGGTGAATGTTTGTTCTAATAGTTGCTGGGAAACCCCTTCATGGACTGAAGGGGAAGCTGGGCCTTCGCTTTACTGGAATCACTTTGAAAAGTTTTATAAATATCACATCTCCACTGATGTTTTCATCTGAAGACTCCCCCCCCCTTGCAGTTGGAGGAGCATAGTTACAGATCATGAGTAAGCACTGCGGGTAAAGCCTGACCTCAGTTCATTTGTGTTTTCTGTTGAAAACTGAAGTGAGAAGAAAATGGAACAGAATCTATCTATCTATCTATCTATCTATCTATCTATCTATCTATCTATCTATCTATCTATCTATCTATCTATCTATCTATCTATCTATCTATCATCTATCTATCTATCTATCTATCTATCTATCATCTATCTATCTATCTATCTATCTATCTATCTCTCTATCTATCATCTATCTATCTATCTATCATCTATCTATCTATCTATCTATCTATCTCTCTATCTATCATCTATCTATCTATCTATGTCTGTCTGTCTGTCTGTCTGTGCACCTCCATGATGCATTATGTGTTTTGATGCTTTCACTTCATTTTCATGGATTTGATCATTTTTAAAGATGGTTATATTTCCTGAAGGCACGGTGGCTCTCATTCGCCCCACCGTGGTTTACGTGTAGCAGAAACCCAGCGATGGCTCATGAATCAGATGCTTGTGCTGAACCTTTTTACTTTCCTGAACTCGTTGATGCCTATTTTACGTGTTGAATCGGACTTGCTGGCTGCATTTGGTGGTCGGTGTGAGACATTCACACTTAAGTGACAAAATCTGGCATCGACATAGCCACACTCTTGGTGACAATAACAGACTTGAATCCGTTAGCTAATCCATCCTGAAAAACTGAGGACTTGATGGGGCTTCAGTCATAACACTTGCAGATGTGTTTGGGTCTAAACTTCAGTCAGCTGCCGTCTTTGTCCAAACAAGCACTTGAGCTCTGTGTCTGTCTCCTCTCTCCTCCTCTCTTATGTCACCATCTCCCTTCACATCTATTGTCCTCCCCTCTGCAGCTCCCCCTACCCCTCTCCTTCACTGACATCATAGCTGTTTCCAGTAAAGCCCAGATCTTCAGACGGAGACCCCGCCTACTTCACACCCTCACATTAATATCACAACTGACCCTCCAAAAACCCACTTGAAGCAAAGTTTCCCAACAGCAAAGTCTACCATATCCTGTGCTGCTCAGATGTTTAGACTGTTAACAGTGTGGACCAGACTTGTTTTCAGCAGTAATTGCTTCCATATGCTGCTCTGAACTGGGATAATGGCGCAGCTCAGATCATACGCTGGCGGTTACTCTCAGGTGTTCCCGTATTTAACTGAGAGTTAACAATAAATTAGACCTGGCACACACACAAAGCACACCGGCATCTACACACTCACACACACACCCTTGCAAGGGCCCCAAACGCCGACCCCCTTGATCTAAGCTCTGCTAAGCCTTGAATGAGTCAGTCTGGAGCGGCTAGCTTGTCTGTCTGACCCCCTGCTAATGAGAGGTGGACCATCTGTTGCCCAGCAGATACATGCTACCCTGAGATGCCACATAAGCAACAGAAACAACACACCGCATCCATGGAGTCTCACTGTGGCGACAACTACTGCCACAGCAGGTTGCGATACAACACTTGTGTCGCACTTTCTTTGCGCATCCCAAACAGCTTCTCATTCAGAGTGGAGGTTTGTTTCTGGTGCTGATTTGCATGTGGATTGCACAACCTTCTGCAGTGGTGTTTATGATTGATGGGAGCGTGACGCATGTGCTTTGAGGGAAATGAAAGCGCGTAAGTGCTGTACAGCACGACACGTACAGAAGATAAAATGGAGAAGCTGGACTAAATTCTGTGAAGAAAGTTACTGGCATAACAACGGACAAAAACATTTACTTTGCTGGAGCGACAAATCATTGCAAGCTCAAGCAAAATCACACAAGTTGGTTATATAATGGGTTGAGGCACTTATTATCTGGGTGGAAGAGATATATACAGTCCCTCAGCTTCACACCAAGACTTTTTTTGGTGTAATTCAGATGGCCTTTTTCGTTGACTGAAAAATACCCAACACAATGTTCTCAATTCAAAACCTGGTTGTAGGACAATTTCAGAAGCTGTATTTGTTATTATATTGTGCAAATGATATCCACGATATCCGGTTCTTTTCCGAAAGCTCAGCATGAATTCTTCCTACTATCAAACCTGTAGAGCAGGGGTTTCAAACCAAGGTTTTTATTCCAACCAGTCACCTTCTCACCAGTCAGGTGTCTGAAGACTGTGAGTCTGGTGCTGTTTGTTTCAGCTTGATTTAAGTGTGTGTTCTTGTTTGGCTGTTTTGGTTGGTTCACTGCAGCCCCTTCGTGGATGACTTTGAGACCCCTTCTTTAGAGCATTGTGCTGTCTATCAGTTCTTTAAACTTGGTCATCGACTCACACACAGACTTGCTGCTATACAAACACCCACACTCATGCGCACACACACACAACACACCGCTAACTTGATCCCAGTCATGCGTTCTTGCTAATACTGGATGCCCAGAGTGGGAGTGTGTGTCACACGGAACTGCCAGAGCGTGAAAGCAAACCAAAGCTCCGCATCTAGCGCCCCGACATGTACACCACACCCCGGTTTACCCAGCTCACTAACACACACTGCTGACCTCCCAACAGCGCACACACACCCATCTCCATATGGTGTAGTTTCTGCCCCAGTTGAGCGAGCCGCCCCTGCTGTGTTGTTGCCGCAGGATGGGTGACAGCAACAATAGCCACACTATTGACTTTTCACACCAGTCCCACGATGTGACCGAATTAGAGCCCAAATCACAATTACAACCCTGAGAGCACTGCAACCATCAGGACAACTTGACACACCCAGGGTCATCCATGTGTGTAAACACCATCTTGAGGGGAAGGCTGAGAGAAAGGACGACCCAGACCTTGACTTTGCAGAAAACAGATGTCTGTTGGTTCCCTTTTTGCGCGTGTAGAACAACAGACTGATATCAGTGAGCTGCGTACATTCTTTTCCTTGACCAGGCCCTGATAATAGCGGTGCTGCTAAGTAAGTGCAAGGTCAAGTGGTTATAACCACAGATTTCAGTCATGTCTAGTTTGAAATCAAGGTGTGTCAAACACTACAAAACAAAAATGACAATCTTCCAAACAGGATTAGCATCTGAATCTGGAATACAACATTGGATTTGCACTTCAGCTCTCACAACTGTTGCAGGACACTATGGGACTTGTGAGTGTTGGAACTGCTTTTTATAGGCGGGCCATTTTGAAACTGTATTTTCCGGGCTGTATTTATATTAGGGTTCAGAGTATAGTATGATACATTAGATTAGATAGCCTTTATTGTTCCCACAATGAGGAAACTCAACTTCTCACAGCGTTCAATACATTAAAGACAAACAGCAGTAACAGGACACATAGAGCCGCCACATACTGACAAACTAATAATACTGTAAAAATAAGGACATTAGGCAAATTGAATATTATAAAGAAACAAATATAGCTAAAATAATAATAACAACAACAATAATAATAGAAAAATATGACCATAATAACGATCAGAAGAACAAAGAATGTGTAGTGAGCCCTGTGAGAATAAAATACATCTACTTCTAAAATCTTGAGTTTGAGTTTTTTTGAAAAAGCAAGTGATGTGGGCTGTGTGGGCCAAAGAAAACCATCAGATTTCTTACTCCAGCGTAACCATAATCAAGCGGATATGGATGGATGTCAAAACACTGGGAAATGACGAATCAACAAGCTCCGCAGCACATCACTGAGACGTCACAGGACATTAGCCTGAGATGTGAACTTCTCCATTCCAAAATGGAAAGAAGGAAGAGGAAGGCAAATTGCTTTCTCAGCTTTCTTGTTTTCTTCTAAAGTGGAAAATATCATCCTGGTGTTCATCCGCTGTCAATGACCCTAACAGGTGACTGAACGCTGGTCGTGATTCTATCAACGATCAATGATCAATTTATTGGTGGTTTGACGATTATTATTATTATTATTGTTGGTATAATTTATCTGTAATTGTGGGCAGAACAAAGGCTATCTAATGTAATCTAATCTTGTCACACTCCTGTGTAATATGAGTGAGAGCCCACTCCTCTTTTCACCTTTGACCTGTGCTGCAAGAGGGTCTGTAATCGAGTACCAAGCCAATCACTACTGTCTTGTGTTACAGCATCAGGGTTGCATAAAGGTGAACTGACGTTTTTTTTTTAAATACTGAATTTACATATGTCACTGTCAACCTGCGCTGCTGTTGCAAGTTATATAAGTTAATGGAAGGAATTTGAACTCCACGTCAACACACTCAGAAATGTCATCTGCCAGAACTTAACACTGTAAAAACAAAGAACGTGACACATGAAATCAGCCAGCGTGTATGTGTGTGTGTGGGCGTGCGCGTGTTCCTGCTAACCTCTGCTCCCCCTTTACTTTGACAATGGGCGGAAACAGCACAGTGGTCAGCCAGATTTCTAGAAGGCAGCCTCTCTTCATGAATCAGTATGTGTCAATAACCAATTTAAGCACAGAGCTAAGGCACCACATACACGACCCATCCACGTAATGTATAATGTTCAATCATTAAACTCTGCTTTTACGGTTTGTTCCCAGACAATCTGTAACAAGTCTAAATGGCCATGGAAGTTTATGGACTGGTTGCTGCTCATTGTTGAGTTTGACGATTAAAAAAAAAAAACAAAACAGATCCATCATTTGTTACTATTTGTAACCTACATATAACTAGAATAGTTTTTTTTATTTTCTAGTTATTGTCATATGCAAATACCAGATTAACAGGTTAAGGGGGATTATTTGATAATTATTGCTATTTTTACATTATTAAAGGCACATTTCCCTAAAATTATGTTCCCTAGCTATTCACCAACTAAAACAATTGTACAACATTTACAGTTTGTATTGAAAAATATTTCATTAGGTGTATATAAAATGAAATAACATATAAACTACTGACATATTTGAAGCATGATGCCATGGGATTTTTTCTCCTTTGTTTTATTTTAGCATCAAATCTATGTTCAACTCTTCTCTTTCGTCCTTCTATCTTTTGGATTGACAGCCCTTTATAACGCTCATATAAATTCAAGTGACAGCCAATGCTTTAGACCTTTTTGTAGTTATAGGAAAAGAAGTAGCAGATACAGAGTTAATTCATCTCTAAAAAGACTTCTGAAAAAATAACCCCTTCCATGCTGTAGACCAGTATTGCACTCATTCGACAACCAGCAATTATTATCAATAAATTATTATGCTTATTATTATTATTAAACTGTAGTCCAGCCAAAGTTTCTCCTCCTGACCTCATTCCTGCTGCACGTGCAAAACAGCAGTCAGCCTCAAATAAGCAAGAATAATCCGCAAGTCAGTGGAGCTGGTGACGCCAGAACACAAACAAATACTGCTGAGTCGGAACATTAGCGGGATTCCCGTCATTCACAGATTTCAGCTGACGCTTCATCATCCCGGCCGGACGGCCTACAGGAGAAAAATGATTAATGCTGGGTTTGAAAAACAGTCAGCTGAATGCTCAGTCATGAACGGCCCCAGAGCAGAGGTAACCCGAGGTTATGTTGTGCTCCGAGTCGCAGAGGATTTCATTGAGAGGATGGACAGCAGAGGAAGTGAGAATTGACAAGTCTTTGATTGACCTCTTGGACACGCAGCAAGTGGAAATGCTGATGATGCGTCAGAGGTTTTCAAAATCACCCTCACTGCAAGTGTGTTGGTGCAGAGAGACCAGCAGCTCGGCTGCACTCCATGCTGCCGTAGATTTGTTTTGCAACTCAACCGTGATTATTCTCCATCAAATATTGCGTTGGTGGCAGCAGCAAGTGAAAAGATGTGTGCGTTTAAAACACACACAAAAAAAAATCAGAGAAAAAAATTAGCAAAACAAGGGAATTCATGTTATAAAGAAAACTAGGAATGTCATCTGAATGAATGGAAGTCAACTACATACCGCTACTTCACAAGGTAGCAGTTGGAATCACGGGAGAGAGAATAAAGACAAGATGTTCCATAAAAGAGTCGTATCACGTCCATTCTGTATGGAATTGCAGTTGCTTTATTACATTAATTCACCTTTGGTCTGAGTGATCGAGCCGACGGACTCCTGTCCTGTAAACACAACAGTATTTCTACAGAGAAAGCAGCTTGCTGACAGCTTTCAAATGTTAGATTTGACATCCCTGCGAGGTAGTCCAGTTCTACTCCCTCCAGCTTCACTCACTGAGACTGTCTCCTCTCTACATCCCAGACTGACACCCACATAACCCTCCGACTCCTAGCAGACTTGATGACTACACTAGTACTGCCTGTGCTTCCTGGACAGAGAGAAACTCCTTTATTCTCCCCAAAAAAGAACTGCATGTACTGACCCAGTGTCGAGAGCTGCACTCCGGCGATCTGGCTTGATACCTCTGCAAGGCCACGGCTCCATCTCCCTCCAGGAGCAGGGTGCAGTCCAGGTCTGGGCACTGTGGTGCGGGCCCCTGGGGCCAGGGCAGGAGGGTCGCCAGAGGGTACTGTGAGATCATGCTGACCACCTGCATCAGTGGCAGGGAGGACAGTGACGGCGCGGCATTCTCCAGCTTGACTGACACTTTCCGCAACCTGTTGGACCAAGGTTCACCTCCTGTAGGTGAGTTTGAATGGACACAAGCCAGTCTCTTCCTGCTTCTGTTTTCTTCCCTCCTGCTGCACAGAGCTCTTGGCTCACCAAGGGCTCTCAAGCACATGAGCGATTAAAGTCTATTGTCTTGCTCTTTTACTCCTTTCTTCCCTCTGTCACCCCCCCTCCTCCCTCTCTGGACAAGTCTGTCCAGAGAGGGAGGAGCTACAAAGTCACAGTCCAGCCTCCAGAAACACTCTAGAGTGTGGGTGAAGAAGGGAAAGGGAAGGAGGCTGACAGGAAAGCTGAGGCAGACAAAAGGATGTTGGGGCAGGTTTTTACGTGTCTCTAACAATAGCAGATGGGTCAGACTGATGACTTGTTAAAATGAAGATTATATATAAATGGTTTGCTTAATCAGACAGACCAAGAGGTGACAGCTTTGAACAAAATAAATACATTAGTTTTCAAAGTATTTATGTTGTGTCCAGTTTGTAATGAAGCCCTGAAGAACATATTAGCCTAAAAACCTACCTGAGTCATAAATAAGCAATAAATAAGAGCAATAAACATGAGCAATAAATATGACATCAATTTTCATATTCCTCCTTTAGCTTGCTTGCTAACATGGAACGAAGTTAATACACCACTGTAGCTCATTATTTTCTGTATTATGAAACCCGCCAAACACGAGATACAGCAGGCAAAGGGCAACTATCATAAAGGCATAAGCGTGCGGCGTATGTATGCGCGCACGTGTGTGTTTCCCTGACTGAGTCGTGAGGCGCATAAGAGCTAGTCATGCGTGAAAGTGTAGTTGCTGAGAGGAGGATCATCTGGGAGCTGGCAATACCTCGGACACACCGCACCAGGGCAGGTTATTGTTGGACCAAGCTGTCACAAAGTTACTCTGCAGAGTTAAGTCTTCACATCCGGTTCTCTCGGGCAAATAAACAGCCACAAGAAAAACACAAATGTCAAACAGGCATCCGGTGAAGTTGCCACACACCGTAGAGAGGGACATGAATCATCACACACACACACACAGAGCATGATCCTGGGCTGTCATCGGGTTCTTCTTCTTTCCTTGGATTGCGGCAGTGAGTCAGAACTTCACTCTCTCTGACTCAGAATTCCTGAGATGCCACACGAATAAACAGGCAGACCTAAATGAAGCTCTATTATTAGCTGGGAGCTTCAGCTCAGAGATGAAAGGCCTCATGACTCTCTAATCTGAGCACATTAGTCGAGGTCAAGGAAAAACATTTATTCTTGACAGCCTGCCTCAGCAGGAAGAGCGAGCCACCTCATCTTTGTGGATGGACTTCCAGTGAATAACCCCCTCCCCATTTCCTCTCAGCACTGTTGAACATGCACATCCTTCTTTGCGAAAAAAAAAAAAAAAAAAAAAAACTAGAGACCATTCTGTTTCAAACATGCTGGCTCACTGACTGACACACATTCGCAGGCATCAACAGCGATGGAAAGATTCCGTCCATGCTCAGCTCTTTATCAGCGGCACCTGTGCAAACTGGCATGTTTCTCACCCACTTCTTCTGAATTGTTATACTGTTGTGGCCCTCTGTGTGCTGGAGATGTTTTGGTCTGCAAAGGAGAGAAGGTGAAGCTCCCACTGTCTGGGGTCTGTTTTTCTGTCTTTAACTTTGAATCTCATCAAACAAAGCACAACAAAACACATTTTTGTAAACTTGTCCCACTACCTAATAGTTAGGTGTCTAACTTGAAATAAGCTGGGGTTCCTCAATACATTACACTAAAATATGACCACTTGGTAGTGATGGTTTTTAGACAACAAAGCCAACTTCCATCAGTTTGGAAGCAACGCCACATCTCAATATTAAAATGGCCGTATCAAAGAACGCCACCGGAGAGCGCAAATATCTCTTGATGCTCATCTAATGTAACCTCCCATAATATATTGACCATCTCCATGTTAGCTGTCATAAGAGCTTCAGATGTTGCAGTACATTTTGGAACTACAAACCAGGTCAATAATAATATATATGCCAAAGGTCATTGACCAAATATATATAATGAAGCAGAGGTTGCACGTGAGCCTCAAGTTTGACCTGCTTGACCGTAAACATCTAAGTTCAGTGCACTGTTTGATTCACTGTATCTCTGTTGCTTCGGTGCATCACTCACAGTCCTTCAAAGCTTCACTTCTCTCCCTCCTCTTCCTCTCTGAGGCTCTTGAGCGCAGGCCATGTTGTTTGTTTCAGTTTGTTTCAGTTAACAAAAACAAAGCAGTGGGTCATGCAGGAAACAGAATTGTACATTACTGTTGGCATGGATGCACCAGAACAACTTTTCATATCTTCATTTCCTCCCAAATGAAGCATATATCCTGCAGCATTCCAGTTACCTACCTGTAAGTCGGAGAACAAGAGAGCAACGTCCACATTGTCACACGTACCTTGTCCAGATATCGGCATTTCATACTCGGTTTGCGACTAGAAACCCACCAGAAAAAGAGGAAACCAAAAATTGTAGCATCAGCCCGTTTGTGTTTGTATATTTCATCGATTCAAACTTTAACTTCCTGTTTAGATTCAAGGAAGCCATCTTGGATTGCGTACTTGGTCGGTGAGGATTCTCGGAATTTCCGACTTGGGGATTGTACATCACAACTGAAAATATAGACCAAGTTATTGCCCTTCATGTCATTATTTTATTGATAGAATTCAGAGTGCAATGTAAATGAACAGCAGGCGACACACACTGTCAGCGAAGGCCTCGTAACCATGGTAGAATTTCTTTCAGTGATTCGATCATCTATTGTACAGTCTGACTGAGCCGGTCACGTTGCGGTGGAACTAACTTGTTAAATTGCTACACAACTGAAAATGATTTATTTCCACTGTTAACCAATGTCTTGCCGTAAACTGATCCAGCGAGACGACTTTTGCTTGCGCGTTGCCACACTGCCATCTGCCGGTTAAAATATGAAACGCGCCTTCGGACAGTTCGATTATAAACTGGCCTTTATTTGTCCCGTTGTTTTGATTTGTTTGCATACGCATGTATTCATATATTTGTGTTGATTTATTTGTTTACGTGTGCCACAACTTGGGATGCGATTTTGTCGTGCCTTAGTTTAAGACTCAGCAGTTTCTCTGAGTCAGAGTCCTCACCTCTCTGCTCCTCTCAGACCCCAGTGACTGATGATGCACATAAACCTGGTGTGAGTCACCAGCTCTGCGTCTCTGAGTCACATCAGACGCTTATGCAACATGTCCTGGTGATGTGAAATGTAATGTATCTGTCTTTGAGCTCTCCTTCTTTTATGGATTCATCTCACCAGGGGCCCTGAGAGGGTGGAGAGGCTGCGTCCTCCGCAAGTGTTGGTTTCCCTGCAAACCTGCATCAGCTCAGCAGCCCAACCAAAAATATTGACCTTTTACGAGGGGTGGGACTTTAATGAGTTAATTACGATTAATTAATTACAACAAAAATCATTTTATTTTATTGAACAGTTTGCTCTCCAGACAACAGGGAACCTTTGTGAGTGTGGGAGTTCCTGGTCCACTGATCACACTGATACTTTAAATAAGGTGATAGAAAACCTTGAATATAGCCACCATCGTGATTTATTGTGCTATTGTCAAACAAAATGAACAATATTTTGTTGTTTAAATGAATGAATCGGTCCATCATTTGATTCAGTAATATACCAAATTCATTCAAATTGAAAACTGTGGCTTCTTGTGGCAAATGTTCTTGTACCATTAAACTGCGATTAAATGGGATTAATTCATCACAAATTCTCCAACTAGATTATTTTTTTAATCGAATCCCACCCCTGCCTTTTACATTAGCATCGTTACACTTGCCATCAATCATGTGGGAACAAATGAATGAATGTGGGTTCTGTGTCGATCATCTTCATGCACAAATGCCACTGGTATCAAGTTTCACCTCTCATGTTCAACGTCAACTGGTGCCTCTGGGGACCAGAATAACCTCAAACGATTGACTGGTATAATAAATCCAGAAGGATACGACATATTTCTATGTTGGAGTAGGCGTTTAAATATACAATTTAACCAGTAAAAAAATCTCTCTAATATTCATTGATGTCTTGTTTTTTCCTCTAACCATAATTAAATTACCAGAGGATTGAAATAAGCATCTGAAAATGAAGACTGTAATGAAATGATGCAAAGTGCATCAACTACTCAGTTATTGTTGAAGTGTTCATCCGCTAGATGGCAGTGCAACAAAGCAACGATTATAGCGAATCTTCGTGACCGGCAGGATGGTTTTCTGACGCGCGCAGATGGCGCGCTTTCATGGCGCTCAGATAATACTCTTTTAGTCCTCATTTGTGGACGAGGTTTACTCCCCAATAACAGTCCTGGTTGGCGTGTGATCGGGAGATCCCCTGCTGTGTTTGTGTTCTGCTGGTTGATCGATAACGAGCAGCAGTTTTCCAAATCGATTGACTGATGTGACTTCTTAGATGTCGTGTTTTGAAATGTGTATGTCACGTGATGAGAAAAAAAAGGGGGGGGGGGACCCGGATGTGAGAGATGGAAAAACGAGGAATACGTGATAGTCTGAGAAATAGAATAAAGACGGTTGAGAACTATCAGACCCAGAGTGATTCAATTCTGAAACGTGTGTTGCACAACAGAGTGACGGTGTACACACGACAATAATGACTTCACTTTCTCCTCAAGATCACCAGCCGTGACCTCCACCTTCACCTCTGACTCCAGTCATCTGTTCTTGTTCAGGTCCAACAACGGCAGACAGGAACTATAAAACTGCAGCAGAAGTTCAGGCTGCCTGCAAGCGTGGGTGAGCTACACCCCCACCGTCTGTCCTCAGTGTGATCACCGCTCCTAACAAATTTAACAGGAGACTGCAGCGTCCCTCAACGTTTCAATAGGATGTAGTTTGCCTCCACAGTGTTGTTTAGAGAAATGCTGACAGCAGCTGATCAAAGGGTCATGTGATCAGAAAAAACAAAACAAAGCTAGACATTCTTTTTAAGAAGGCAGTGTCATATTAAGGTCCAAACAAATCTGTCCATCCTCAGCAAACATGTCAGTGTGTTTGTTAGTGTATGTGTGTATATTGAGACGCACACACCACCACAAGTATGAACCACACACACACACACACACTGATTTGACAGTTTAATGACTCTTACTTCTCCACCAATAACATACAAAATACTCTGTCAATAAGGAATGTGTCACATGTTGCTTGTTTGAAAGATGATTGTCATTTTATATTATTTTATTTTTTTAGACCCAACTCACCTGATTAACTCATAAATATCAATTCATGAATAAATAAAGATTGAAGAAAGGCTCTTCTGGTCCTGGTCGTAGATCCGGTTCCCTGTCTGTCACAGATTTGAGATGCTCAGACACCAGCATGTCTGTGTGGGGAGTCTATTCAAGTGTGTGCGTGTCATGGGGGCGAGTCTCTGTCTCAGACTCTGGAGTCTTTGGCTCATCAAAGTTCATCTCGTGATGCCCGAGAGGCCGGCGGTGGCGAGTCTCCGGTGACGGAGTTCTGTGCCACCGACTGGATGTGGTCCTGCTGGGCGGTTTTTCGGGCATGTTGTCGGTCCCAGTCTGTGGCCACGGCCTCGTCGTCCCAGATGGTGGAGGTCTCAGTGTCGCTGATGTAGCCGGGCTCTCCAGTGTAGTGGGTGGGATAGATGAGCAGAGGCTCCACCGAGAAGGCCTTCAGGTCCCGGGGCTTGAACTGCTTCATGTACTCCACACTGTGGAGGGATTTTGGTGTCAGTCAGCTCACTTCACTGCTACAGTACGATGGCACATTTCACCAACAACAGCGTGTCTCCACTGAGTAGGTTTGTCTCCAGTTGTTATCCTTATCAGGGTGTTTCCACCACCAAAAGGGGCTGTAATTTCCAACATGGACCATGTCCTGGTTTGCTTAGCTCAGGGTCAAATGGGGTGCGGGTACCTGAGACATGACCATGGGTGCAGATGATGGGACGAGAGTGAACGGACCAAATCTCAGCTGCCATTGTTGTCAGCAGCGAGAACAACAACAAAGTTAACCACAGATCAATGAGGAGGAGGAGGAGGAGGAAGAGGAAGCCCTTCTTGCACTCATCAGAGAGGATGATGTCCAGAAGAAGCTCGACGGAATAGAGCAGAGTGAGCTTGTCTTTCAGCAGAACTGCAACCGCATAATGCTGAACAATGCTGCAGTTCATTGAAGAAACTGAGGAGTGAGACAAGAGGGTCAGGGACTGCAACAGCCAGGGGGCATCTGCCAAAAAGCCTTGAAGTGGTTTGATCAAATGGGCGCCATCGGTAGCCACATCTGAACTATAGGAACCTTTTTTTAGTTCTATGAACAATTTCATGAATTCTATACACATCCTTACAGCAGGAACCAGATCAACAAGTGCAAAATACAGCAGTTTCTCTGAGTCTTCTTTCTCATTTCCTCTTCACATGATGGAGATGCTGGTGTACTAAAACAACAAGAATCTATGGTATACCGTCCTCCTGCAGTGTTGGCTCTTTGACACGTCAGCCAGTGCAAGGTCAAGCTAGTCAACCAGAGGTCACCCTAGTTGTCCTCCAGCAGCCTGTTACACATCTCTAATGGCTGCAGTCAGACAGTGAAACCTGACACTGACCTTCACCAGCACAAAAACTCTCCTGTATGTTTTGTAGTCCATCAGGCGACGGCAGAACACAAATAAAGCACAAGACCCTTTTAACCTTTCCTGATTTCCACATTTCGTGTCCTTCACTTTTATTTTAATCCACCGTCGAACCGTTTATTTGCTTAGTAATCTATCCCGGGAACACTGGACACACATCTCACACTTGTGCAGTAACACACACACACACTGGTGCAGCGCCCATCTCTACCCAGCCCCCACTCTCTATCAATGGGAATCCTGTCCCCTTCTCCACCGGGCAGGAACAGCCTCGTTGGCCACATTCCTCCATGAGAAAGAAGGAAGGAGGAGGAGAGGTGGGTGACACGGAGCCAGAGAAGTTGGTGGACTGTTATTAGAAGGATGTAAAAGAGCGGAGGCTAGTTCTGGAGATAAAGAACAGCAGAGTAGGGTGGAGATCAGACCCAAGTGGATGCACCTCTCATGAAAAGAGACAACGTGGTACCTAAAGAAGAGACCTGTGTGAGGCACGACCAAGAGTTCAACTTCCTCCACATGTGGGTCGACATGCCTCACCCAACTGCTCATCTTTTTGCTGAGCTGGGTTTTGTGGATGCAGAGACACCCTGCTCCCACTGGGACACTTCTTTTTAAAGGGGTGTATATGAAGTTTTGTGCAGATCCTCAAACAACAGTGTGTGATGCCTTCCCACCAGGATTTACTTCACGAGAGCACGCTTCACTTCTTCTCGGATACCAGGGTAGAAGGAGGCTGGAACCTATCCCTGCTACTTGGGGTTGTAAGTGGGGGGACAGACAACACACACATACTTCTGTATGTCTTTGGACTATAAGACCACACGTGAACCATGGTAACACACAGGGCCGCCTCTATTCTCCTCAGGAACCCCAAACATTCTAAATCTTGAACAGAGGGATGGAGCATTGAAAGGAAAAAACGTCCAGCTATAGCGCTACAGCCATGGCAGAGGGAATACATGTTACAGATCCTGATTGGGGTTGTGGTCAACCACAGCAGCAAACTCACCTCCAAGGACTGCAGATCCCTGTCATTCTACACTCCTTAAGGATCGGGTTTCTAACTTTGTTTAGGCCTGGATTTAAAGGAAAAGTGGGGGAATAAAAGCTACAAGTTATCAATGAAAGCAACATGCTGCTGCTGTTACCATGGAACTGTGCAAACATGTTCTGTTATCCTGATGAGGAACATCTTATTTGCTTTATTTCCAACTGCTCATATTATCATCATCTGTCAGAACCCTTGATTGACAGCAGCCTCCACCGTGACTGAGCAGACACGTGTTTGCAGGGGTCAGTAAATATGTTCACTCTGTTCAAATCATGCGAATGTCAGTCTTTCAAATTTCTTGTGTCACAATTTCAGTTCTACCTCACCAGATCACAGTACTTACTTGGGGTGTTTGTTGAACATCACGGGTAGAAACTCGTCCACTGGCAGCATCCGTCTGAACGGTTCAGCCGCCAGCAACTTCCGGGCTCCCTGCTGAGACAGTGCGTATCCCAGAGTCCAGTAGGAGTAGTCTGCTTCCACCAGGTTGTTGACTTGGTCCACCGACTTCTCCGGCTTCTGCACCTGCATCCGCTTCCGGCCCACATATCTGAGCAGACGAAGAGGGTTTGACTCTGAAATAAGCCAGAATAGTCAAAGTCCGACTTCTCTTACATGAGGTCCCAGTCCAGCTGGGTTTTATCGATGTCGTCCATGATGGCCTGGAGCCGCCGCTTGAACCGCGGCTCAAACCTCACATCATCTTCTAGCACGAGGACCTTCTCAAGACCACGCTCCAACACCTGAGCACCACAGAGTCACACCATTCATCAGCAAAGTAAAGGCAGTGATCTTTAAACTATCAGTGGAAGTTGCTTAACATTCAGCACGGAGAGAGTCACTTCACAAATCACCTTCCAAAACTTTCAAAAACTATGCGAGCAAAGAAGAAAAATAATGTAGAATGTAATTTTTAATGTAATTTTTTGTCATTTTTATTGTTCTGCTTTTCGAGGCGGAGGTGTTCCTATTGTTGTATATCCATTGTTAGCATTAGTTTACAATGCTTACAAATATTTCCAGCCCAACCCTCAACCCCCCTTTTTTCATGACAAAATATATTTTATATATTATTATATATATCAGACACCCATGGTTTTGGAGTTATTATTTCTCATACGTCCCCATGCTGAGAAAGGTGTGAGTAAACTTTATTATTTTTTGGGGGGCTTGGGTGGTTTTCAATGTGAAGGAGGTGCGATTGTCACTTGAGTCAGCTTCTGCCTCCCCTGCTTCTCACCTGCTGGACGGACTACAGCCTCCTGCATTCTAGTGTACCGAGCATTATGGGATGGATTGCTACCGCCTTTGTTTTTGCGTAAACTGTCCTCCTGATAATCTCATTTTCGAAGCACACATCTAACATTTAGTCAGAAAGAACCAAGGAGATCCTTAAATAACAACGTCACCTCAGCCTCCCTAAAGTTTCCACACACAGTCATTGCTAATCTGCAGCTTCCTTCCTTCCTTCCTGAGGATGCAGCGCTGACTTCAGGAAGTTCACACTTTCACCGTTGATTTCAGGGTAAATGCATTAATTATTTTCTACTCCAGATCAGGGTCTGCAGGTCAACAAACTGGCTTCCTCACCTCCGTCCATATCGAGTGATGACTGAGGAAGCAGCCGATCTCTCCCCGCGTCAGCACTCGACCTGAGTAGGGGTCTTTATATCCTGGCAGCATTTCTATTCCCAGTGCCTGCAGCTGGGACGTGTTCAGCGCCCTGTGACAGAAGCAGAAGTCCTGCTGAGTCATGGTCAGAGATGGAAAAGAAAAGTGTTGCTCAGATGCAGCAAGTCTCGCTCAGCGCAGGACTAAAGTGAAGGATTAGGAAATTCTCAACTGCGGATTACGGTAAGCGCTGGGAAGGAGGGAAAACATTCTGTTACAAAGACCAGCCGTCTGTTCGGAGGTGGATGGGAAAGTGCCTTCACATGGTATAGTACCAAACATCATAGAATCTCCTCCAACACGTGGACTGTTGCTTCAATAAGACCTTATCTGGATAATTAGAGCCAGAACCCCGGGGTCATGTGGGGCTGCGTGTCAGTGACCTACTTGCCGTCCACTGCATCAGTCAGCGTGGCATGGAGACCCAGGGAAGCAAGAGACTTAAACATCCTGGTTCTCCTGTCCAGTCGGCGCTTCAAGTTTATGAGGAAGATCTGAACACAAACAGATTTGTTTGAACTTCACAAACAAACATGAGTAATCTGAGAAACTCCTACATTTTCAAAACCCATGGTGTCCTGCGTGGGGGCCGGAGAGTACAGGTGCTGCGTGGGCTCAATGTCGTGGTCGACTGCGGACAGAAGGGGAGAAACATGGAGGTGCACAAAAGATCACAATAACACCCAACACAACAAGTCAAGGTCTGTGAGACTGTACTCACTCAAAGCCTCCGTGATGGTGTGTATAAAGTTCTCACTCTCATCTTCCACACTTTGTTGAGCCTTCAGGGGGACGGGGAGGAAGCCGTAGGGCTCTCTGTTACACACGTACATCTGCACACCTGCGGCACACACGCGCACACACATGCCGTTCTGTAAACTCAACCTCTTGACCTGAACTTGCCAAATAAGCAACGGATGAGACCACCATAGAGGCTTTATTTCTGAGTCCAATTGTCTTTGTTTGAACCAAGCTAATAAGGGGACAGAACCAAACCAGTTCACATGAATCTCTCTGCTATATATAGCTCTGACTACTGGTCAACACTGTCAAATCTCTTACAAAGATGGAAATGCCAAAACTTACGATCAAATCTGCAACATCAGCTTGGACAGGCAACACCCTTTGAATCCCCAAAACAGAGATTCTATTATGAATGAAGCAGCCATGCTGATTTATTAAGTCTCAGTTCACAGAAACCTCGCTGTCATGAGGCATTTGCCGCTGAGCTCCAAAACTGGTAGTTTGTTGAGAGAAACTGACCGGCTTGCCGTGCCGAAAAAGCAAACACCATGATGTCATCAAACGCCCAACTGTAGTCTGGGTGAGGTGGATAGAAGGTCAGGTCCCTGCTGGACTCACGACGGAGGTCTATGAGGAAAGTGCTGTGAACCATCGGGACCGCGAAGCAGCCCAGACGTTTCCACTCCCTGATTGGCTGATAGTCCGGGGTCCGTTTGTAGTAACCCTGCAGAGAAGAGGGAGCGTGAAATCGGGGTGGAAGGATGAGGGAGGGGGCCACTTGACCGGTACCTGTGGGGTCATGCCACACCAGAAGTTGGAGTAAAGAGAGCGGGACTCCATCATCGGCGCCACCAGAGTCCGATTCTCAGCCATCAGCAAGTCAAGCACTCGAGGGTTGGTCAGAAGGTTGTCGCTGTCTACAAACTGAGGACAGACACCAGGGTTTAGCACATAACAGTGAATGTCTGATCACAAGCCGACAGCAGAAGACTTTGCTTCACATCTAACATTCTTTCTTTGGCCTGTTTGACTTTTGAATGCATAAATCCAGACCATAATTAACATCATCACGGTTCAAGATGTAAGTGGGAACAAGCTTTTTATGACAGCTGGCAAATAACAGTTTTATTGTTCTGTGTTAGGAGGATATTAAAATCCAGATGTGACTGTGAGTTTTTATTGTGTGGCCTGCTGGGAACATGTGGAGGAGCCATGCCTTCCTCTGTGTCTCCGCTTCAATGTATAGCAAGATCGACTGCTAACTCGACACTGACGCTCTTCTAGCTCTGCTCACCATGATGTAGTCCGCCCATCTCTCCCGCGCCGCCTTCAGCGCCGCCTGTCTCAGTTTCATCACGTGATTGAACCTGGACGGAGGCCAGTGTTTCGGGCCCCACTCATCAGTGTAGGACCTGACAGTGACATGGATTCACCCGGGTTAATGTTTTTGCAGCAGTGAGAGTGTTGAGATGTCGGAGACTCACCGCGGCTCTTCCATCGGCCTCCACTCCACATAGTGATAGAGCTGCTGGGCGCTCTTCAGCCACTCCCGCAGCATGGCAGTCGTGTTGTCCGTGTTGTGATCGGTGGCTGCCCTGAAACAAAAGCACACCACGTGAACTCAGGTTTCTGCTCAACATGTCCAACTACATGGAATGATTTTCTCAACTTTAACATTGCATTTTTATAATAATATAATTCATAATCTTTTCTTTCAGCTTCTCCCCTCAGTGGTGGCCACAGCGGATCCTCCTCCTCCATCTCACCCTGTCCTCTGCTTCCTCTTCTCTCAAACCTACAAACCTCATGTCCTCCTTCACCACCTCCATCAATCTCCTCTTTGGCCTTCCTCTCCACCTTCTGCCTGGCAGTTCCAACCTCAACATCTTCATCTACCATTGTACCGTCTCTCTCTCCTCTGTACATGTCCAAACCATCTCCATCTAGCCTTTCTGACTTTGTCTCCTAAACACCTGACATGTGCTGTCCCTCTGATCTACTGCTTCCTGATCCGATCCATCCTGCTCACTCCCAGAGAGAAGCTCAGCATCTTCATCTCTGCTACCTCCAGCTGTGCCTCCTGTCTTTTCCTCAGTGCCACTGTTTCCAAACCATACAACATTGCTGGCCTCACCACCCTTTTGTACACCTCCCTTTCATCCTTGCCGACACCCTTTTGTCACACATCACACCTGACACTTTTCTCCAGTGATTCCATCCTGCCTGCACCCGCTTCTTCACCTCTTTCTCACACTCTCCATCGCCCTGGACAGTGGAGCCTTAGTACTTAAAATCCACCACCTTCTTCATCTGTGCATCCTGTAATAATAATAATACAATTCATAATAATTTTTTATAGCACGTGTTTTAAATATGATTTTCATTACTGATTCTGATTTCCTCGGAAAACATTCTGTAGCTTGCAGATCAGTTCACAAAAAAAAGGTGAGAATATATTTATATGTTCGCAGCTTCTTCCACTCCAGCTGAAACAACCACAGAACGATGGCGAAGGTTTGTTTTGAGGTGCATGAGCTGTTTGCAGATTGAGGTCACTCTTGTGGTTTGTTCTCCGCCTTGACTTTATTTCACAGATTTCCACTTTGACTTCCAAAGCTGACTCAGAGAAGACACTGTGACTACTGTACGTGTGAAGTGTGCGAGGGTGTGCAAAACAAATTAAAGCAGTAAACAACGTGCAGCACGATGCCCTGAGCAGAATATTCTGCCCTCGCCCGCTCACTCACTGTGCGGTTGTCCTTTGATATTTAATCTGCGAGTGTGTGCTTACAACATACATGGAACACACACAGCCGTGCACATGTGGAGTTTTCCACTACCTGATGTGAGATTCATACAGCATTATTGAAGTTGAACACCAAATAATGCACACATTTCCAGCCTCCACAAACAAACATATGTTGGTATCTCTATCCTTGTGGGGAACCGTCACTGCAATAATGCTTTCCCAAGTCTCTGACCCTTAACTTAACCATCCAAAACAAATGGCTGAACCAGGACTCTGAGCCAAGCTCTGAGCCAAACTTAAACCCAATTATAATAAACTACACCCCTCCTCGACACACACACACACATATATATTCACACACTGAAACTGAAAGGATATAGGGCAAGAGAAGAAGGTATCATCTTCTTATTTTCAAGTGGGCAGCAGCAGAAGTAAAGAGTCCCAGACCTGTTCTCTCCCCAGAATCCTGCAGTTTCTTTCTGAATTATTATTATTTTTTGATGGGTTGTGTGAAAGTATGTCCTACAACTTTATTCTATGCTCTATACCTCAGAAGCCACTGCTATGGTTTTGTCATTGCATATAGGCGTGTGTTGTTCATCACTCTGCATGTGAATTATGGAGAGCTGCGGAGTTAAAAAGAGTGATGTGTGCGCCGGCTTGTGTGCGTTCACAATAGATGAATATTTAAAGTCCGTTGACTGGCGATGTGAATGTGCACACCTCTATACACTCAACTTGGCTCCTGGACATAAATGTGCCAGTACACGCCACCTCTGAATGACAGTCTCAGCCACGGGGATTGGGAAACAAAGGAATGTCTTGTAAATGTTTTGGAAATATGTCAAACATGTGCGGAAGCTAATCATTAGATTACTGAGAATTAAGTGCCGAGAAATGTGGCAGAAGAAGAGGAAAGTTCCTGCATGTATCTCAACATATAAGATACATTAGTAGCGTAGAACTCAATGTTAGTCCATAAGGAAAACATAAAATAAAACTATTTCAGCATCCAAAAATATATTTTTGAAGCCTTGCAGAGAAGTTTCATCATCATTTTGGTTATTTGGGATTTTTAAGCTTCGACACAGTGCACATTGGCCCAACATGCAGTTGTGGAGTGTTAGCACTGAAATACAGTCACCAATTAAAAATGTGAGCCACAGCTCCCAAAAAAATGTTTGTATTTTTTGTTGGACAGGTGATAACCAAGCCAGGAGAAAGTCAAGCTTCAGAGTTGATGGCAATAAGATATAATGGGGACAATAACCATTATGTAGCTATCATTCAGCAAAACATCCATAACACACAGTGATCCAACAAGTGTCAAAGTCCTGGAGTCTCTTCAGTTTGACTCAAAAACAAACTAACAAACTAATCCCTGACATCACTGGAAGCTCTACCCTCAGTCTCTGCAGTCTGACACAGCTCCTCAGTATAATCCTTTTCATGTCACAACATTTTATTAGCCTTGCAGGTGGAAAACTGGGAAATCTACAACTCTATCTTTTGGGTCAAATCTGTACTTTTTTCAGTTTCATCCAAACACTCCTGTATCCTGTGACTCTGTCAGTGAATTGTCTGTAGGTGTGTCTTTCCAAAGTCTTCCCCACCTTTAACCCAATGGCACAGTGACAGGATCTCGGGTCGCCCAACCACCATAAACCAACCAAGAACCTGAGCAAACTAACTTTACCCCATTTACCTCCCATGAGGAAGCAGGTCCAGTAACACGCGCGACGATCTCCATAACACCATCAAGATCTGAAGTACAGGATCACATTTAGGTGTGATGCATGGGAGGCTATTCAGTCCTTCAAGGAATTTTCAGGAAACAGAGCAGATCAAGTGTGGACATCGTCGCTCTGGCAGGAAAATGATGCTGCAACTGTCCACTGTCAATACAAGGAACTCAATATTGCTTTTATTTTCAAAAATGAATCCCTTCTCGTTCAAGTCTTGGTTATAAAAGGGCAATTCCATCAACTTGAAAAGGGGCTTGTCTGTTAAACACTCTGGTTCTGATTTTTTACAGAAATTCTCCAGAACCTCCCACTGCTGCGCCGAGAACATGATGTGATTTTCCATTACCAGCATTATTGCTAATCGTTCCTGGACATGCTCTGCAAAACAGGCCACGAGCAAGTGTGTTTGTGTAGCTGAGACTTCACCCCCGCTGTATATCACATTCTTAAGAGTCTATTTCGCAGTATTTTATTTCAGACAGAGAAATTCTTTGGGAAGTATCTGAATGCCCAGATTTCCTTGACCTTCTGGCCAGACTTCTGCATCTGCTCAGTGATGGCTGGGAACGTTTTGTACATGTAGATGAAGTACAATAGACAACATATGTGAGGACACACTTGTGAACATGAGCAGAAGTTCCAGTCATCTCCCTCACCCGTCACGTGTGGAGACTCTTCAGAGTTCTGATGTAAAGCAAAGATCAGGCTCATTATCCAGCTGCCAGCAGGGATTGGATCAAGCTCACTCTCCACTTTTCCATCTTTATGATCCTCATCTGGCCGACACATGCCTCCTGAGGCCCCACCCTCACAGCCCTCGCCCCTTCTCTCTCTATCCTCTCATCCATTTTGAAAGTTTACCAACAATTCAGTCGCGCTGCAGAACAGAGCTTATAGTTATACAAACCTTCTTTTATTGATTTTGGAAGTGACTTTTATCACAATTAATGAGCCACTGCTCTGACGTGTAAAGATGACCATAAAAACTAAAAATTACAACTATAATGTTGTGTGCCAAATTGTAAGGAATCTCGTTGAATCTTGGTTTGGCAATTTAATAAAACGAACAACCTCCAATTTGGAACTCAAAAAGCAAAAATTCAAATAGCTCAAAATGTGTTGTGGGACTCTAACAACAAAAAACAATGATACACTTGAAGTCCAAAGCACAACACGACCAGTGAACTAGAGTCGAACACACCAAGTCGCTTTATTGTGAGGATATCTCACTTTAACACCACAGTACAGCTATGTGATGCTTTAGATTCCTCAGAAAACACACCAGATTATGTTGCAGCACCTGTGCATCATTCGACATGTCCACTCAACACCTGCACTGAAAACCTAAAGAAGGTGTCCGATTCAGGTGCAGTTCAGAGTAGGGCTGAACGATTTTGGAAAATAATCGAATTGCGATTTTTTTCTCTCAATATTGCGATTGCGATTAAATGTGCGATTATTTTTCAAGGTCCTCTTCTCATGTATTTTACAGCAAACACAACTAATAAATCAATCTGTATTATAATAAACCACATGTGATTCAGTATATATAATTGTTCTTCCTTATAGGTTATTCTTATGTTAAGATAAAGTCAAATGAAGCATGAATTAAAATGAAAGATGGTTTATTTGTCAACTTCAGTTTCAGCTGTAGACTTACTAAACTGATAAATCACACAAACTAAAGTGCATATTACAACAGTAATGCAAACCAATATGTGGCTTTACCACTCTAATAGTCCAACTCTTCATGTAAACGTAGATTGCACTTTTTAAGCACTGTCTGAACATAAACAGCCCATAATTGGACAATAGACGTCACGTGACTACCGGGAACGCGCATGGAGTAACAGGCACGTATTGCCGCCACTTCTACGAGTGCGCATCAGTTTTATTTACAGGTGCAGCGAGAAGAGGTGCAAAAGGGTGCACGCGCATACGGATCGTGTTCTACAAGTATGTGGAACTTATGCAGCCGTTTTGGCGGTGGTTGAGGGGGAAAACTTAGCAATGTGTCACAATTGCAGTTTCAAGAGCTCGTGTTTAGCCACTTGTATCTGTGCACTTAGAGAATGAAGGCCAAATTACTTTTCGTGTTTGTATGAATGTAAATTTTTTTTTTACACACATGTGCCACGGGGTTTACGGATGCAAATGTGCAGTTACGCGTATGTGCCTCTGACGCATGGATACGAGTCTTGTGTTACGGGTATGTGCCACTTTTGCACCCATTTTACCTTGATAGGCTAAAGCCGTAATTTACAGCTCAATGGCTAAAAAGCTCACCGTTGCGCTGCGCCACCAACGTGAAAGTCACGTGACCAGTCAAATCGCAGCCTTGCGGTTAGAAAATCACGTTTTATCATATTGCGGTATAATTGCAAATGCAATTAATCGTTCAGCCCTAGTTCAGAGTGCGGCAGTCGCTAAAATAATCTAAAATAAACACATTTTCTTGCTAATATTCGTGTCCGACCACTGGAAGTCACGCGTGTCGAGGAGGCCGGACTAGCAGCCAGATGATATTTTCCCAATCATTGATCAGGTGTCCGTGTACACACCTGGTCCCATTGTCCTTCTCTGTCAGATTTTTGCTGCTGTGCATGTTTACTCCACATGACAAGACCTCAAACTAGAAAAGCGTTCAAAGACTGCAAACCTCTGCCAAGTGGCTTCAGTCCACCCCAACACAATCACCCAACGGCATAGTATCCTTGAAAGAAAATACCTGGACCCACACACTCCCCTGTCCCATTTGACACACAGTGTTTTCCCGTCAGGTGGATTACGCTTCCGGCACCACCCCACAAGAGTTGAAATCCACTAAGCAGCAGCACCATAATGTGGCGCGGAGCTTTCAAATAGTTGGGCGGAGCAAATCGACTGTCTCAAGTGTTGTGTTAAAACTAAACACATAGTGTATCATGACAAAATTTTAATTTCCCGTCTGATCAATCCTCTCCACTCCAACTGCCATTCAAAGCTCTGTAAAAAATGGAACTGCATCCAATTCGAATTAGAGTGGAGGTCTGTGCATGAGGGAGTTTATTTATGAGAAAGTGTGGCATTTGAGCCTACATCAAGCCGAGCAAACCAATTTCATGGTTGTGGACTGAATCTAAAACTGTAGCACCTCACACAATGGTCACTGCCCTCCTGCCCACTTCATCACTTCTCCAAGTAACATCTGGCGCTGAGCACTCCTCACTGAGGACAAGGTCCCCGAGAAGGTAAACAAAGGTCTGAGAACTCCGGGTGGGTTTGTGTTGATTCAATAAACTATCTAATGTCACCACCACTGACGACTCCATCTAATTAAAACGCAAGAATGTCCCTTTCAGAGACACTTTCACAAACCATTTCACGTGACCAAAGTCACGTGACTTTAGAAAGCCCTTTCTGTCAGGACTGGTGGCAGCAGGAAGAAGAGGGGGTGGTGGGGCAGAGAGATGGAGGAGAAAATGCCCGAGGAGGGAGGGGAGGAGACGTCGCGGACACAGGCCCTCCTGACTGAAATTCCTCAAGACTCTCCGGGTCAACAAAAGTTGGTTAAGACTCACAGACTCGCACTGAGGTGAGAAATTCTATATTCACGTTGAAGGTCGGAGAAAGAAATTCATCTATTCTGCATCAGTCGCTACGGCAAGTCTCAAGAATGGATCCTCATGTTCAGATTTCTGTTCTCTTTCAATCCAAAACAAATCAAAAGAGATCAAACTGTCAACAAGTTTGTCAACTTGGATTCAAAACTATGACTTCTGCGCCTCAGATAGCAACAGTAAATCCTCATTTTGAGCACAGCTGTCACTCGACATCATAAACTACAGGATGATTGGAGGCGATGATGAAACATCTTTCATATAAATCTCCTCCTGACATGATGTAATGCACCAAAGTTACAATTAGAGGAAACATCTGTCAACATCCGACAGCTGCAAGGCTTTACACTGCACATCTGTCCCGGAGGCCTCGCTGATATATATGACCAGGTGCTCGACGCATCTGCAAGATTTACAATGGTTGCTGGTGGGAAAACATAAATCAGAAAATGCTGTCGTCCAAATTGAATTTGAATTTGAATTTGATTGATTTGATTTTCAGCAAACACACAAGTCCCTGAACTTCATCCAAGGCACAAACCAGACAGGATCAAGCACTTGAGTCACTACATTTCAGTGTTCGACTTGGCTGAGCATAACATGACAACTGGGGGCAACTGCCTCGCACGCGCTGTCAGGAGTTTAGTCGCCCTGACTGAATGATGCTGAGAAACACATGTCAGCCAGTCACTCGTCTCCTCCACACAGTAGAGAAGGGCAGCTCAGCAATACTGTTTGTTTGCTTGTTTAAACGCAAACACTGTCTGCACAATAAAGCATACAAGCAGTTTTCACCCCGTTCCTCCTCCAAAGAAAAAGCCAACTTGCATGTAAATGCTGTGAATTGCAGCTAAATTGTCCTATCGAGGCTGCACACACTATTTTGTCGCTTGAAAAACACAAACCAGTTTTGACAATTTTTACCAGGGAAACCAGATGGGAGGCTTTCCCATGATTATTGTCCCAGGATTCTCAAGTAACTGCAACACACTTTCATGTTTGCTGTGGCCTGTGATGGCGTACATGACGTGTGCTTTAGCGTGGTCCTGATCAATAACATTTTTCCTGCTATTGGTCTTCAGCTCAAGTCAACAACACCCCGCTCGTCTGGGAGAGAAGGACTGACAGGCTTTTCATGAGACTGAAAAGAGACTCGCATGTTTGCACCAAACGTTTTATTTGAAAAAGACACATGAAATGAATAAGAAAAGCCGATTCCTGGAGAAGTCAAAACTGTGCTCAGACACACATTGATCCAAACTTCAATCATGTGTTTGTAATCACTCTCAAATGTTGGTGCAATTTCACTGACAGTGGATGTTTCCAACAGCCTTGTTTATACTTGCTTTCATGAAGAAACGTCCGAACTTCCCACACGAGAAACAATGCTGTTGTCTAATCAGCCTGGAATGAAGCCTGAGGTAACACAGGTGGCTGACAATAGCACGGAACTAGCAATATATGCAGCCTGTTGTGCTGTGGCTTTACTCTGGAATTGTCACGATGAGAGTAGCTGAAGAGGAATTAGAGCTATGCAAGTGACAGCAGCTCATTTGTGAGAAGCAAAGTCAGCAGGGAGGAAGAAGCCGTCGAGAATGCTGCTGCATCACGACGGACTGAAACTACGATGGCACGACTTAAGAGGCTGCACCTGCCTGCCAGCGCCATCCTTCCCTCACTCGTGAACAAAGTAGAGAGGAACTTTAACTTCACCATTTCTAACCTGGGCAGGACACAACCTCACCCTGGTCACTGATGCCGGTGGAGAAACCCTGTCCTGAAAAATCGTGAACCGGACGGAAGTCGAAGAAAAGCCTCCACTGGAAACGTATCCAGTTAGGTGAAATGTGGACACCACATACATCCTCAACAAAAAACGTCAATTTACCGAAAACCAAGCATAAGGTTGTGAATCACCAAAAATTTCATTTTCGTTTATACAAGTAACATCCGACTTGCGACCTGCTCGACTTACATCCACCCGTACTTACGACCACGGCCAGCAGATGCTTTTTTTTTTATTCAATGTCTGGCACCGCAGCACGTAGCATCCCGGCAACACTTACAACAGTTACGGCAGCACAGTGTCTCAGCATCTCACTCTCACACAGCCATCTACCACTACAGTAGAACCTATAACCCTCGCGTCGGCTATTCTGAATGGCGTTGACTTGCGTCCAATCTGACTTACGACTGGTTGGTCGGAACCGATCCCAGTCGTAAGTCAGATGTTACTTGTATAGAAAATGCTTATTTCAGTTATTGAGGTCATTTTCTGTTCATGCCCCAACAGTCTCTTGTTATTAGTTCCTGTCTACAGCAGTGTCATAAGACACAAGGTCTTCTTTACTGAATAGTTAGGTTTGCACCCTGCGTTTTCTTCTTGGCAGCCATGACAGTCATACCTCATTGTTTAATAAATACCCATCTTCCACAAGCTGCATTTCTCTCAGTCGCTGCTGTTGGTTGTTTACAATCATGTAATTAGTTATGATGATAGACTAGAGGGTTTCTGTGCTGCCAAAAGCTACAATATGGCATAATTGTTGTCATTTCCATCTATTTAAGAATGGGGCACCTCAAATTGTGGGTTGCATACGAGTGTGTTTCGTTCGGTTACATTACAAATGACGGGTTGGCGCGAAGAAGAAACTGACTTTTCGAGGATTTAAAACAAGTGTCGGCCTGGTGCTGTTTTATTATCATATCCACTGGATGTGAGGTGTAATTCCAATTTTGTTCAGAGAAACACAAGGGACTCCACTTTAAAGGGAGTTAAATTAGGCTTGTGGTTACACACCGCTTTGTTCCATTTTATATTCCTCTCTCATGTAGCATCAACTGATATCACCTGGATATCCACTTGGTTCATATTCCATTTTCATTTTAGAACTTCAAATTCAATTTTCAACACCACTATTTGACAACACTGAATTAAAAGGTAAGGAGCTGAAATGAACTTTTCAACCACTAGCATTCATATTATCATCATATATTATCATCAAATATTGAGTTATTAAAGCTGTGATACTAGCTTGCACCATAAATGTATTTTTCATTGTATCATAATATGCCATATGTCTGTTTTCATAGACAAGCATTCGAAGTTGGGGGAACAAAAAAAAGAAAAAATATTCTTGGCATCCAGCTGCTATAATCCATGGCTTATTTACCGTGTCATTTCAACCACCTGTCCAAACCTTTTACCAAAAATCTTTATCACACGTCATGTGAAATGACTCACACAAATAATTTGAAGTCGAATATGGACCTGACTGTGACATGAGACCAAAATTCATCCGAGATTAAAACTCCCCACAAGCCAGTATGAAGTCAACTTCACAATTAGAAGAAACATCCGTTAACATCTGACAGCTGATGGATTTGCGATCCGCCAGGTGCCCGAAGAACAAACAAGATTTACAAGTTGCAGGTGGAAAGATGCAAAGTTGAAAGTGGATGTCTGTGATTAAGCCCAAACTGAATTCTGTTCTCTTAATATTAGAAGCAATAAATAAGATTCACAGACAACGCGCTGACATCAGACTCTTAAATAAGCCATGTTGTTGGCATGTCCTCAAAGTGTGCAAGAGGCTCTGAGAACTTCTGCTTCAGGTATCGAACCTGCCATCTTTCTGTCTTTGGTTCCACACTTCAGTAATAGCTGGAAGATAAGTGGCATGGGTAGATATCAGTGAAGGAAAGAAGAGAAGGATTCTATGTTCAATGTTAGGAATGAGGATTAAAAGACCTCCTCAATGCCCCCTGGGCAACTCTCCTGGAAAGCTCCCAAAACATCTGCATTCCTTCATTCTTCACCAGAAGTCCTTCTCACATTGTCCTGCCACTTCTCAGTCTGAATCGGCTCATTAACTTTTGGAAGACGAAAAAAAAGGATTTCCCCGTCCCCAAAGCTGAGCTCAGATCTGAGGGTGCAGCTACACTGGCAGAGAACCTGATGTGACGTTTCAAAGACATTTCCGAGCTAGTCTCCAGATGGAAAGTCTAGAACCTGCTTGTCATCATTTGGCTTTGTATGAACAGAGGAGGAAGATACAGTAGAGCCACTTCACTACATTATAACTCTGATGCGGTTCTCCTTCGTGATCAAATTTTCACAACAACCCAGAAATCTCTCCATAGAGATGCAAGGAGATGAGTTTGCCCCTCCAGAGGAAACAGAAGAAGTTCTTCCATTCAATCACAAATGTTCAATTGCAACTGTATTAGCAAAAAATACAACTTTAAAGTCAGTTCATAAACAACTGCAGCCACAGAGGATAGGAGAACACCGACCCAGGCAGTGGCTGTTTTAGGTAAGGGCGGTGTTACTGCGAAAAATTAATTAACTAATTTAAAACATAAATGAACAAAAGACTTCAGCCGGACATGAACCGGCAACCTTGAGAATCACAGGGCTGCTCTATATAACCACAAAGTCACGTGACATTACAGCGCCGCTTTGAATAGAATGGGATTTGGATCCTTCATGTAGTGAGAAAAGACAGTACACTTACGCTGTCGCTCAAAAAAGGCAAGATTAATTTATTCAAATGGGTGGGAGGAGCCGGCGAGGTTGGTTCGCCCGGGGAGGCTGGCTCACTGCTGACAGGTGGTTGTCGGTCACATTGCCTCTTTCCTGTCTCCAACACCTTTGTACCCCTCAAACACAACCTGCTTGCCCGCATTCTCCAGACTGAGTGGGTCTTAACACACGACATACACTGGGTCCCACATGCCTCCATCACAAACTCGCGGTTCCTTTACTTCTTGGGTCTGACACATAGACTGCGGGTCAGTCAGGCCCAGTGAATACACAATATAAGTTACCAATATTCTCTTCACTGCCTCTGTTATGCAGCAAAATGAAGTTTTAGTTCATGACAACATGTGTTAACTGACCGTCTCTCCAGAAGTAAAGCGTCACAAAAAGTGACTCAATAGTTGGTGCAGTTAACATCACATCCCAGAAATGTGTGTGGGTGTGGCCTGATCTGACTCTTTGACATTTGCCTGCCACAACAAACAGACCAGTGCGACATATAGGAGCGATTTGCCTAAAGCATACAGAGATTTTCCCGTCTGGCTTCACAGTGCTGATCCTCCAAACTGCAAGCACCGGCAATAATGACATCTGTGGGAGCAGAGTGCACATGTAAGAGGGTGTATTATTATGGATAATAGAGACTGACAGCAATGAAATAGACACTAATAGCTGGCATCATACTTCATAAACTCTAACTAGCTGTAGTCAGAATGCAAGGCATGTATGAATCCAACCACAATCCTTCCTTTCGAAGAGGATGGCTTTACTTTTGGTAACTTACGCCAATCTGTTACACAGACATGTTCATCTGTTACTCATACATGTTCAAACCAAAGCAGAGACCATGGAAGTATTAAATGAAAAACAAACAAAACCAACAAAAAAACAGAGGAAGGCTTAAATTAAAATAAAACCATCGACCACAAAACATCTAAAAGGCCAACTAGTACTGAAGAGTAGGGCCGTAACAAACTATCGATATAAAAGAAAATATCAAGAGACTCAAATATCGCAATTGTTGACTGTGTGATATTGTCTTCTTTTTTGAGACACATTCCTGTGTTGGACTGTGAAATTTAACTGGAAGACTAACTGGACTGACGTCAAAACAATAAACTTTGTTTTCAGCCACATGGGATTGTACTGCATTATCTGATTTTCCCTCTTAAAATCATGGCTCTACTACGATATATTGTCGAAGCCGTATCGCAGCGTGTTGTATCACCACCCTTGTATCGGAATACGTATCATATCACAAGATACCTGTCACTGTTACCCTACTGAAGAGCAACACTTGTCACTGCTACCCTACTGAAGAGCAACGCTTTGATGAGGGAAAAAATAGCTTTTAGTCCACAGTTAATGTATTTGCACATATTGAACGATACAGTAAATACGGCACTGAATAGAGAATGTTTGAAGGCAGGAACCCAGATGAAAATCCACACCCAAGGTTGTTCAAAGTTTACCATGACACTAGATAAGTTCATGTGACGATTCATTCTATTGGTGACGTTTACAGGTTGTTTTGTCTGTCTTGTTGTCATGCACTGTATGACAATGCCAGGTGAAGAATAGAGGACAAATCTGCATCTTAAGGTCCATATAAGATTTAGCTCATAGCTCCCAGAAATAAAAAAGTTTTATACGTGTGAAGCGGCTACACATGACTATGCATGTATACATGTAATATCACGGTGTCTTTAAAACTTAAAATTGCCAGGTGATCAGTTGAAACCTGTTGAACAGACATGTATATTAAAAAGTGTACCATAGTTCATGTGACATATGACAAGGCGCAGTGTACTCAAAGAGTTGTCAAAACTGATCATAGCATTAACATTGATATCTACAGCAGAACAACATGTCTACCAAGCAAAGACCAATGATAATAAGAATAATAACACAAGTAACATCCGACGTACATTTGACACAAGTATATATATATGCTGTATAGTGGCTGCACACACAGACAAAGGCTGTGGCTGTGGCAAGGCTCATAGAAGCAGCTGAATGGTTTAAACCAGCGTTTTCAACCGGGGTGCCGCCGTGAGAGAGGGTCAGGTGTGCTGTGGGACAATGATCCATTTTCACCTCATTTGTGCGGAGATAGAGGTGGGTGACATGATGACATAAAATCATGACAGCGCTGCAGCGCATCAAAGCTGTCAAATGTGCAACGTCCAGCTGTTTTTAAACCTGATGCGCCTCTAACTTTGACCACACACTTTCACCACAGAATGATGGAGGGAGTGATCCTTGTCGGACCCACGACACCAAAGAGCTAATGGCTAACCTGACGTCTCACTTCAAAACTTCATTGATACTCACTGTCAAAGTTTGCTTTGTGGTTTAAAGGTTGGCGAAAAACTGAATGCCCAAGAAAATAAATGGGCTCCAAAATGTGAAGAGAGAGAGAAGTTCAGGCAAAGAATGTTAAGGATTTGTCTGGGAACACAAAACTACAACAAAATCATGCAAATGAGAAATGATAAAATGGAAAAAGTATGTAAATAAATAAATAATCCGGCTATATTTTGCCATATTGTCCACCCCTTTCTGGACATATTTGAAACAAATACATTTTCTGCTATTTGTTTTGCAAATAGCCTGGCAAAATAACAACCGAGTGTCAGTAGCTACAGTTTTTCACAAATGAATAGGGATTTTCTATAGGACTTTGGTGGTGTGCCCCGGGATTTTTTCAATGAACCAAGGGTGCCGTGGCTTGAAAAGGGCTGGAAAAACACTGGTTTAAACCATCCACCGTGTTGCCAGTTGGGCCCTATACTCCACAGACAAGGGCCCCATGCTGTGTTCATTGACATGCCTTTGTCATTCTTGGGACACCAGCCATACAAACAAGTGGCAGTGAGGGAGAGGTCACGGCGGGACAGAATTGCTGCCCTCTGACAGCAGCACAGACCTCACCTTACCACCTGAGATCCATGAGTGTCTCTCAGCTCTCATGGACACAGACATTTCTGCGTGACTTCACTCAGCTCCAGTCCTGCTGTCAGCCCAGCTCAACGTCTCCTTTCACCCCTCCCTGCCTCCCAAAATTCGTTGAGTCCCAGGGTGAGGCCCCTCATACCTGCCAGCCCTGCTGTTTTAAGGCTGGTTTCTGCTGAATCAGACGTGATTAAGGGCTGAAAATCGAACCCTAAACGCGCACAGAAGCTCTTTCATCTGGGGGCTCGCTGTGTAATTTGGATGCCGGCAGACACACGAGGTGTAAGTGCGTCGTAAAACACAACAGCGGGTCTCAGCGTGGACCCGAGACAACCTGTTATTGTGATTGCAGCGGACACACGCGGAGTAGTTGTAGGGCAAAGTTGGATACGAGAGAGATCCCCGTCAACGGAGCCCGGTGCGTGTTTTACAAGAGTCACTTACCAGATGGCGATGCGCTCTTTCGGGTACTCCAGCCTCTCGATGCAGCCCAGGTAGTGTGCCAGGCTGTGCGCGGCGTTGCGAGCCACGATTGCGATCATCACCTTCGGTTTCATCAAAAGGGACTCGGTCCGCACCGGCTCCTGGACCAGAGTCGCCGGCTCCGAGGCCACGGCGGACAGCACCGCTGCCGCCAGCAGCGCACTCAGCACCGCCACCACCGCGCGCATCTTCCCCTCCTGCTTGTGCCGAAGTAGGTACCAAATGCGTCCGCTTACCCAATGTGTCCTACCTGCCGCGGGGTAATGACGTCACGTCCGGCATATACGATCTCTTTTTTGTTTTAATGAGCCAGAGGAAATTGAAATAAAGGATTTCAAGGCGCTTTCTAGCACATGCCTAACATTTTTTCCACAAAATATGATGTTTGAAATCGGATCGTTTGCGAGGTTTATGTCCGTTCTTCTCCGTCGTGATTGGCTGACATGTACGGAGCTCACAACAGACTCCACAGTAGGCACTTATACACACCCAGAATCATTTGTATTCATTTGCCACGGGAAATGTGCAAATTAGAGACATGCAAATGCAAATGCAAAAAAAAAAAAAAAATCAGTCTGCATTTGAATCACTGATGAGTTCATTTGTTGCAAATATGGACAACTTTTTCTCGGAGAATCAAAACCACCACCTGACTCTTCACTAATATATTATATTGTATAAGTATAAGTATTGATGTGCCCAAAACAGTCTTGGTCATTGAATTACTTTTATATTATTTTCATCAAAACAAAAGGATTTGTCGAAAAACAAGGAGGAAAAACTGCACAGTTGTGAGAGTTGTGCAGTGTAAAATATCTGCCGCTCACCATCTGTCTTCAGTGGACATGTCTGGTAATGAAAATTTGGAGCAATGTATGTCTGCTTGTATAGTCACTTTCTTGTATATTGCAGAGATCTTGCGATCAGCATATTTATATTGAGCAAAGTGTCCTGTATTCAGTATTTTGTGTGTGCTGATACACTGGTTAAAAACCATTTATAGTGTAAAACCAACTAGTATGTGATTAAGTGCTGCAAATGTGTTATTTCAGAGTAAGACAAAAATGATCTACTGTACGTCTTCCATATGCATTTTACATATGTATATTCTAAAATACAGTATTTGCCTAGCGGAGGTCTACGGAGGAGGTGGAGGAACACAAAACATATAGAGTCATATAATTATCTTGATCTACATTGATGCATTACAGTAGATAGTTGCATTAGCTATTTGATATTTGCAAATGAATAAAATGTATCTGGGTGTGTATAAGTGACTACAATGGGGTCTATTGTGATTTTTGTGAGCTATACAATGAAACCAATACCTCGTACATGTCAGCCAATCGCGACGCGTTGTTCCGCAGACTGTTGAGAAGAACGGACATGAACTTCGCCAACGATCCGATGACAAACAGCGTATTTTGTGGACATAAATGTTACGCGTGTGGTAGAAAGCGCCTTGAAATCCTTTATTTCAATTTCCTGTGGCTCATTAAAACATTTTTAAAAATCGCATATGCCGAATGTGACGTCATCATCCCGCGGCAGCTAGGACACATTGGGTAAGAGGACAGATCTGGCATCTACACCGAGCGTCATCAGTCCATCACACGGTTCTACCCTCAGTTTAACACAGTTTAAGATTGTTAACAGACCGAACTTTATTCAGAGAATCCCGCTGTCAGATATAAAAAAAAATACAGATATAAAAAACTGTTTAATTTACTATAGAACCTGTAATTAATAAGATCAAGAGTCATTACAACCTTTTTTTGAACAGACAAATCCACTGAGAGCATCCCTTTGCCTGTATTTAAGTGGTCCTCATGTGGTCTGAACAAAACTGCACAAGCTATGTAAATGTTTTTTCTCATTCATTACGGTTGAAAATTATTTTATTTTGTCCTATTTTATGTGTCTTTTATCTTTTATGTTTCCTCCACAACATTATAAATCCTGCAGTCAAATGTGTGTTACTCCATGAAATAATCCAATTTAACAATATTTCTGTTTCCAAAATAAATAAATAAATACATTAAATTGAGAGTAAAATACCTTGTAATAAAGTGCTTTTATACAATGCTCCATAGCACTGGCCAAAGAATTAGTTTGAAGTTTTTCATATTTCCTTGTTTTATGCATTTTAATAATAATATTTTTTTTTTCTTCTTAGACTTAGACTTAGATTTAGACTTTCTTCACTGTGTGCACAAAAACATATTATTACTATATTATAGCAACGGAATTTTGGTCTGAGGCCTCTGGTTTCCAAAAACAAAAACTATACGTCCAAAAATAAATAAATATCAGATACTTATCAGATACTTAATACTTATCAGATGATGTATTCACTAAATATAAACAAATAAACAGTATTGCAGCTATTGTCCAATGTTCAGCAACCTGACAGCACCAGGAACGAAACTGTTCCTGAATCTGGTGGTTCTGCAATGGATACTGCAGGACCATCTGCTGGATGGCAGGAGGGAGAACAGTGCATACTGGGGATGAGTAGATTCTGACCTATTGGCTTGACTTCCCCTCAGAACAGTCACTCCATGTGATGTGGACCCCGTAGACCCCTGTCCAACAACATACATTTAAATATATGTTCTGTACGTGTCAGTTTCATGTTTACATTTCCGACCCTTTCTTCTCCAAATTACATGCACAAGTTTACACCGAAACACTTCACATGAGCAGTTTAACTCTGTCATTGACATGTGATGTGTCATACACGTGTGGTGAAGGTTTTAATGATGCATAACAACAGGTTTTTTTAGGGATCAATTTAGTCAGTCTTTCATAGGGATCAATTTATTTTGGTTTCGTGTGTAATATCTGAGGATACTCAGCCACACTATGTTTGTCCAGGGAGCAACTTTGAGAGCATTCAACTATGTTTGAACTTTGCAGCTGAAAATGTCATCTTGACCAGCTTTGACCTCTGGCCGCAGCACTCTACAGGTCCAATTATCTCACCTCAGCTTATTTTGCTGCGAGGGAAAACTGCTCATGGTCAGCATCAAGTAAAACCAGCTTTGCTCTGCCTGATCCGACATGGTGAAGGAGAGGCCGAGCTGATGGAGACCAACTTGCTGGAGTTCAACGTAGCTATTGAAATAGAAACATGAGCATGGCCCGGGCATGGCATATTATAAGCCATGTTAGTGGCTGTCTTCACAATGTCTAAAAGGTCTTTATGCATATTTAAAACAATTATTTTAAACATTAATGTTTTCTTTTTGCCTCACATGAGGATCTGAATTTGATCTGACCGTTCATTCTAAATGTTCTACATGTTAGAAATGTTACCTCTTTCCGAAGAATTTCATGTTTCCTGAATGAAACAGGCCCCTTCACTGCCCAATGTAACAAACTTTTACACAGCGACCCCTTGTATCCGTTTACACTTGTTTGGTTGCTTTCCCATACCACAGCAGACAAAGTGACACAGTAACACAACTAGAATCAGGCCTGAGCAATTTCTCAATTAGACATCCCACCACACACCGCCGCTTGCACCTTTCCAGTCCAAACCGGCTCATAATATCATATTATATTTGATTATAGTCACCCTCTGCTAACCTTTTGTAATGACAGTGCGGTGAAGGCAAAGATACACACACACAGAGACGGGCGAACCCAGCTGACTTCATTGTCTCCACTTCATTTATTTCAGCGGAGTAATGTTTTCCTCCTCAGCTGAGGTAATAAGAGTCTTGTGCCATGCTTTCTGTTATGGCCCACACATGACTCACTGCTGTCTGAGAGGGAAGTCTTAATTCCTTAGCTCCCTCTAGTGCCAAAACTACCACTCTCTGAACACACCGGCCTGTTCAAACCCATCTGCTCAGACGCTGGAATTCTCTTAAATATCTTGCTCCCTGATTCTTTATGGCCTCGTGCATATTCAGCTCTAAAGCAAAGGTCAGAGATCAAAATCATCAACTGAGGTCGTCTGAGTTGCGACTTGTTCCGAGTTAGCCGAAGCTGTCAGGTCCAGTGAACCTTGAGAGGACAGACAGCGTGTGTTGGGCCACTCTGACGCTTCTGTTCTTACAAGACTCCAGCTCCGTCACTTGCTCATGCTGCTGGAGAAAAACATCTGCTTTGTAATTTTGGTCATGGCCATGTTTTTGCATTTTCCAACCGTGGATATCGGACTAAAGCAGAATTATGTCCGTTTTTGTAATGTTTGGGATAAATGCAGGTTTCAATGATTCCGTTGAGGAGTTTCTTGACCCCAGTTTTAAAACAAGGGCTCTTAAACTTTTTGACCTCAGGGCCCACCTTAGGACCCGGGGCCCATTCAAGGAATAGAACTGATTCATGACTCTTGATTTAATTTGTGTTCAATAACCATATGTAATCGTCTTACACATCAACAAACTAAAACCTTGTGAAATGTCATGAAACCATGTGATCATCGCAAAGACATTTATTTATCATTGAAAGTCCTACCAGCAGCAGAACCAGGTGCAAGTCATATTCATCAAATGTACAAAAGAAAAAAATGCAAACTGAAAAATTTAATAAAAGTCTGAATAAAATAAATATAATAAAACGATGTCCAGATATCATAAAATAAAATTAATCTATTTTATTTCAACTCCAATGAAGATATAAGTAAAGTCAAAATGAAAACTGCTTTAACAAGTGCTTTCATGAACAGTTTTTACTGTTGAGGCCACCATCACTTTCTTTAGTTTCATTTTTTCTTTTCAAGAATTTCTCCATACTTGTCAACTATCACAGATTTGGATATAATCTTGTATAAATTATCACCTAAAATGACCAGACCCGAGATACAAGCAACCAAAATGTGCCTTCATATGTGGCTGACTAGAAGATAGTCCCTCTTCCGTGGAGCAGTGTCTCAGCAGCTCGAGACGCACGTAGAGGAGAAGCCTGGAGAGTGGTGTGTGGGGAGCTCACACTCCTGGGTGCAGATCTCAGAATAGAGTGAGGACATGGTGAATTATGGCAGATCCATTTGTCCATGCACTTGCTCCCTCTTTACCACTTCTGTTGAGATCATCGATTGAGATCTTCTCCAAGTCCCAATAATACAAATCAAAAGGTTTTTGGTGTAGCTTTTTATAATTCTGATGGCCTTTCCTGGTGCACAAAAGACTTGGAGAAGGAATTTGATGTGTCGGTTGGATTCCTTTCCAGTGAGGGTTGCACTCAGCCAGAGTTTCCTGTTGCCACGTTTCCCTGTCACAATCTATAAGGAAGGAATTTCTGGACACAGCCATAATGAAGAGGGTCTTCAGTTTGCCTACCTCAGGATGTTTTTTTATATTCAGATGATGCAGTGCTCCCTCAGACAAACACCACTCATCTCATAAGACAGATTCACAGACCAAAGTAGACAAGCTGGGGTGAAAATCAGCTCCTCTAAAACAGAGACATGGTTCTCTCTAGGAGAAGGATGCCTCCCCAGGTGGAGGAGTTCTTCAGGTCTTGTTCATGAGTGAGAGAAAAATGGCATGGCAGACGACGGGTGAACACCCCAGGAGACATGAACAGATGCAAGAACAGACAAGTGGCCATAATGTTCTGGCTGCATTTGACACGGGCCTAATTCAGCTTCACTCTCGGGGCTAGTTAATTTCGGTGGGAGCAGGCGACTGAATTTGATTATGTGTGTCCTCCCCGTCCATGTGTCAGTTTGACATACTGCTCCAATAAAGAGACGATCAAGTCTCTCTAGGAAGTGACAGCTCCAGCGCCATCTGTTATCCATTTTAATAATCAACGACCTTGCTTGACCTTGAACATTTACCTGTGGTGTCTGATCAAATGAAGACTGAGCGAGTCAGAGAATAGGGAACACCAGCAGAGGGAGCTCTTGTCCTATCCTCCTCTCTGCCTACATCCATCTGTGTCTAAAGGGATGTGAAGTCTAGACAGCCAGAGCGCAAATCCTCCTGCACCGAGATGTTCATCATCAGCACCAGTGGGTATCTTCCTACTGTCTCACCAGCGGATGGAAATGCCTCCAACAGCAGTCAGAAAAACATACACTGCCATATATTGTTGACATGGAGGCCCCCATTGCTACATTACAACTTCATTAATTTGGTTTACACCTTGTTTACACTGGCCTTTATGTAGGTCATTCACAGGCGATGTGCTTCCTGTGTGTATCTTCATGAAGTCTTGGCCGCCCACTCCTTTTCTGCCGAGGTAATCCACTGATGGATCTGCACAGAGAGGCTTTACATACAAATGTGATGGGGAAAGCGTGAGACAGAGAAGGCCGGGGGAGACTTGGGGGGTGGGTGGGTAAAGGGGGCTAGAGTAATGTGGGGGAAATGAGACTTTGGAGGTGCAGAGTGCCCAAGCGCTTTGAGCTGATGCTGCCCTGAAAAGGTCTTTATGACACTGTAGTTACATTTTATGCTTCAAAGATGGTGTGGGTAAAAAATATTCCCCTTTTTATTAGCCATCCGGGGTTGAAGAAGGCAGAGAAAATGTCGCAGTCAAACAAATAAAATATTTAAATGTCCATTTAAACCAGACTGGGGGATAGTGCAGCCCCAGGGACACACACTACTCTTTGAATGTATTTATCTGGCCCTCATAAGGTCAGACTTTGAGATCTTAGAAATGTGGCTGCAGTTAATAATTTCCAATTGATATGTAATTATTTTGTCTTCGTTTTTACCTATATATTGCTCAAATGCATTATTGTGAGGTTCTTCTGATATTCTTTATTTTCTTCCCTTTCTTGTAAGACCTTTCCCTGAGTGAGCTTTTGACTTTTGTTTTCTCAGCAGTTATGGAACGTTTGTTAGGAAATGCTTCTGTAAATTAGACACATTTTCTCAGTGATGCCAGCATATTTGATCCCTTTTTCGAACACGCCTTGTTTCTCACATTAAAATGATTCATTGTGACTACCAAAAATAAATAAATAAATAGGAGTATGTTGGAAAGTTGGGCTGGATTGGCGGGAACAAATCAACTCCGATGGCCTCACAGCCACTTCACCCACACTATTACCACACGTCCTTGAAAATGCTTCTATGAATCCACATCATTTCCTCACATGACTCGCAGCAACTAGTTGTTAATTGCAGCAGGACAAGCAGAGGCCTGGCAGGGAGCGTGACCAGGATCATCTCTTCACATCATAAAGCGCACGCACAAACATATACGGTCATAATGAAGCTCTGTGATGAACTCTCCAGTGTCACAGTTCCATATGTGCTAAATCTCTCCTCAGGCCGCTGCAGTAGCTGGAGTCTCCCAGTGTTCAGTTGTTCCCTTTCATTTATTCCACAAGCTTCTTGGTGTCTTCAGTGTACAGCACAAACATTAGAATATTTGTAATTGGCTGGCTGAATTACATAACTCAGATAGTGTTCTTATTTGAGCAGTGAGCTAATGCTGGATTTATTTTGCTACTCTCTTGTTGTGACATCTACTTTTGTCATTGCTTACATCGATATTATATTACTTTCAATAGTGTAAATTTAAGTATAATTTCTTATGGACCAATGAGCTTCACTGACTTCAAAAGGTTCAATAAATTTCAAATTTCAAAAATTTGCTGTATTTTCATCTAAATACCAGGACGTCTAAAAATTGTTTTAGCTTGGCTGGCGTTAGCTTAGAATCCTGCTACTTCTGAGCTTTTTGTGAAATTTAATTTAATCTCTTAAGAAGGAAATTCAATTGAAAACTGCACTTTTCATGTCTTGAAACATTGTCAATGAGATATATTTGACTTTGACTTGTACTAGAAGGTCAAATGGTGGAATGAAAATTAGTTCTCAGGTTAATTTCAAACATGACATTGACATGTCATCGAATCTTAAAGTTCAAGTTAAATCACATGAACAGGAAGAAAACTGGACCAATTCAATCAGTATGTTTCAGTATGTTAAGCATTCAGCATACACACTTGTGATGTTCACTTTTGACTGATGGTATCTCATCTCTTTGGATGAACGTGATTAAAAAATGGAATTTTCTCTCATTATTGGATCCCATATTTCAGCTAATTCAACAGTAAAAACATCTCACAGTGGATGTTGAAGTGATGAACGTTTTCTAATTTATTTGAGTTGAATAATTCATGCGTCTTGGAGCTATTCATTTTCCGGAAACGGCGCAATAATAAGACTAGCTTTGCTTCTCCTGCCGATGTGTTTATTTGGCTGAAATTTGTCTAAAAATGGAAGGTTTTTGAGTCACTGCCCAGAACAGCTCTCCTCTTAATAAGGAGTGCATTACACCTCCTCGCATATTAAAACAATGAGCGGCACGATTTATCCGAGTGATGGCGGAAAGAACATTCGGGAGCCAGTATTCCTGTCTGAGGTTAACAGGCCACAAGTGCCTCCCCCTCCCACCATCAGACTTATTCCTCTGCGTCTGCATCCAACACACATTTATAGCTGTGAGTGTGTGGGAGAGTCTCACTGGGACTGTTTCATGCAGCCGATTGTAACCTTGCAGCCCTGAGAGTGAGTCACGGCGAGCGAAGGAGTATGTGGGTCAGTGGCAGTTGGACAGCGGTGAAATGTGCTTCTCATCATCACCTCAAGCACCGGCCTCCTGACCGTCATGGTGCCCACCCACGCTGGTGCACTTCAGGCTACAGCAGCAGATATTGATCAGCACAATGGGCTGTTACATACTAATATACTCAATTATTAATCCGTGACTTCACCAGTCATTGATTGGTTTAATGTCGAAAAGAAGCTGCGAATGCAACCGATCAATATGGAGCATAATATTGTCTGTGTATGTATTTAGCCACTCTGCTTTGGTCCATGCAATAAAGCAGAAAAAACATGTTTCCTTAAAAAAAATGAAAGGCCGTCAACGTCAATCTACAAAGTCTTAGTTTCAGTGTGGTTGAACCGGGCATATCAAAAGTCTGCCCCGGTGATCAGATGCCAGTATGTCCAGCGCAATGGAGAACACTACGTTGAATTACTATAATAAGAGATTTCCAACGTTGGTTGTCAAAACCTGGAAGGACAGATGTTTTCTCTCTCTCATTCTCTCTCTCTTCATGCATTATTTGAGAATATGATCAGACACTGACCAGCAAACATATGTATTTGCCATGCAATATTTTTTACATGTATTACAATAAAATTAACGTATTTCTTAAATATGTATCAAGAATCAAGAAATGTCCAGTAAAGGGCTGCTCGATTGCTTATCCCAAAAAAGCCATTTCATGGCTTCAAATCTTTGTAAAAAGTGAGTGAATGAGGCTCAGATTAACCTGTCAGACTGTTGAACTCTGTGATAACAATTGAGAGCGTAGCACCGCTGCTGACCGGAGTAACAAAAGCAACAAGGCCGACGTCACGGCGTGAGCAGAGGAGCGGTGACCGACGGTGAGACACCACCGCTCAGGAACACTTGTGTAAATAACCCCTCAGCATAAATAATGTCATCATTTTTAATTTTAATAGAAAAAAGTATACAAATAATACAACAGGAAGTATCCATTTAAGATGTCAACAAAAATGTGAAGGTCTGTCTCCGTGACAACCATGCCTCCTCCCATTGTTTTCCATCTCAGTTTGCTGCTCCACTGTCTGTGTGTGTGAATACTGAATCAGAGCAGAACCAGAGCCCAACAGAACACACCTTCAGTTGATGCAGAGTTCTGAAATGAAGGGGGTATGGTTGCCAGTGTGTGTGCGTGTGTGTGTGTGTGTGTGTGTGTTACATAAACTGAATGGCTGCGTCAGCTGTGATTTGTAGTCCTGTTATATTCACAAGTGGATGCTGGTTTGAGACACAGATGCTCACCATCATGAATGAAGACTGCCAGCTTTGGTGACCATTGATCTAGATGACAAACACGAACAAGACCAAAGAATGAAAGCATAAAAAAAAAGGAAATGTGGGGTGGGCGTGGGGAGTGAAAAATCGCCAGAGGAAGAGAATAAAAATAAAAAGGGTTCTTGGTATCAGAAGGCAGGAGGAGTTTCAGTTCATTGCTGCGCCCTCGATTCTCTTATTAAAATATCACAAACATCTATCTTCCCTGATCCGTCCGTCCTCTCCGTCCCTCCAGGCCACAGGTAGGCAAAAGAATGTCGGAAAAGTTCAACGTGCTTGTTACATAAGTCCGCTGCCCTCAGCATCTTTGACGACTCAGGCTTCCATTCCGGTCCACTCTCACGCCTCTCAGTGCTCCACACACCCACGGGTCGTCTGTATTTAGAAGTTCCTGTTTCAAATCGCAGGGCAAAGTCTTTCAGGGACGGACAAGAAAGAGTAAAAGGGACAAGGTGCTGATCCGTTTCCAACCGTCCATCATCACCACGTCCTCCTCGCATGACATGTCCAACTGTCTCCTGGCTGGCCTGAAGGGACGAGGGCTGTAATCTCTGACAAAAGTGTCCTTTTGCGTCTCATTCTCCCCTTTCATTCTCTCATAAAATACTTTCTTTGCCGTTTGTCTAAAAGCACACACATGCACACCAGTAGAGTCCCGTCGCACCAATCCCCCCCCATTGGTGAAACACTGAATAAATTCTGTCACTCACTCACACACACTCACAAGCGCACACACTCCATGAGGCTCTCTGTGGATTTCCTTGAATTCGGAGGGGCCGCTGTGCTATGTTCCATCCTCCTCCTCCGAACAGTAGTCTCTCCCCTGTTGGACAAAACGACAATGAAATCTAAGCACATCACTACTCAACATTACACAAAAATATGTTATTGATTCTTAAAATCATAGTACAAGAATTGTAAGTAAAATGTAACCCTGAAGACAGTAGCTGGTGAGACGGACCACCGCAGGAGGTCAGACATAAGGTAGACAGGTTAGGTGAGATCTAAAACAAGAAAAGTACTCAGAGAGCGCTGACTTATGCCTGATGTTTGCTTATTACCTCACAACATGATCCGAGGAGGGCAAGGTTACAACTAATCCTTAAAACATGGGTGGGACAGACTACACAACAAATTAGGAACTAACAAACCACTAGGTTTTGCATCTTGTTTTTGGTTTTACACTGGAGCTATAAAATCCAAACTAGAGGAACAAAGAATCAGTCTATCAGTTAATGTTTAACTCTTATCATTTATCAGGAAGAACGCACCGGCAGCTCTGTGCCAGTCAACTTAGGAATCACATTACTTCTCTCTGCATTTCCCATCAGGGGCTTCCACACACCCTCCCTCTTCCATGATGCACCGCCATCATCTTGCAACATATCTCATGATGTATTTAATTTTTAATAACCGTTTTGATTTCAGCACAATTTCCAGACAAATCTTTAACATTCTTTGCCTTAGCTTGCTTCATAACAGCAATGATTCTTTCTCTCTTCACATTTATTTGGTTCTGCATTTAGTTTCTAACCAACTTTTAAACAGCGGAGGAAACTTTGATGGTCTACAAGTGTCAAAGTTTTGAAGTGAGACGACATGTTAGCCGTTAGCTCTGCGGTGCAGTCTTTGGCGTCGCAGATCTGACAAGGATCACTCATTCTGTCGTGAAGGTGTGTGGTCAAGTTAGAGTACAGGAGCATCAGGTTTAAAAACAACTCAAAGTTATGGATTGACTGGCTTCTTAGCTCTGTGTGTGTGTGTGTGTGTGTGTGTGTGTGTGTGTGTGTGTGTGTGTGTGTGTGTGTGTGTGTGTGTGTGTGTGTGTGTGTGTGTGTGTGTGTGTGTGTGTGTGTGTGTGTGTGTGTGTGTGTGTGTGTGTGTGTCAAGAGGAGCATTGGGTGTAGCACTGTGTGATGTGAGTGATGGACCAGTAGCTTCAGCATAGATCTATAGTGTATAGAAAGAATGTGACCGAATCAATTTAATCATGTTGGTAGATCATAAACGTTCTAATTGTTCATGATTTAATGTCATCACATTGCCCACCTCTATCTCCAGACAAATAAGATGAAACTGGATCATTTCTCACTAAAAACACTGCTTTTACAGGTCTCCTTTCAAACCTAACCAGCCCAGACACTTCCTGCACCTTACAGTATGTAGGTGGCAAGAACTGATTCCTTATTGACTCTTTACCTAAGATACTTTCGGTGACTGTGGTGAAAGAATCCAAGATATTGACCAAGTTCTGTCTTTCCCATATCTTCCTATCTGTCTGTGACCAGCCCGAGAAGTGGAAGGTGAGCAGGTGACATGAGATCCCAGCACCAACGCAGCAGACCTTCAACAAGCAGTTGCAGCTGCACTACTGCACGTCTCCGGTGGGAAAACCAAGAGTAGACGCGCTTCTTGCCCTCAGATAACTAAAGTAAACAAGGACTCCTTACTTCACTAAATGTACTTCTTAAATCAGAAGATGGCCACTCAGGAAGTCTAGTGCTGACAGCAAGTGTGTTCTTTCTTTAATCAAGATGAGGAGCACTCGTCTCTTCTTCAAGAGACGTCTCGTCTCATCCCGTGCCATTTAAACACAGAGAAAAAATAAGCTCTGGGAAGAAAGAGAGCGGTGAGGAAATGCATCTATAAATCTGATCAGCACTCAAATGTTGTTTTTAATAATGTGGCAACATTTCAAGGGCCCAACGTGGGCTGCTTTCACCACATGACCCAGTGGAAACGCTGCCGTGGAACAGATGGAATAATCCGGTGAATGAGAGGAAAGTTGAGTTCACTACTGGCAATGATGATGTTTTCATCAGCCACGGATGAACAGTCTAAATTAAAATGCCTTGTATCTGAAGACGTCAACATGACGCGGCGCACACTCGCGACACAGTCACGTGATCACGTGATCTCCAATGAGCCAGCCTTGTGAGTGAGTGTTGTGACAGTGGGGTTGATTCATCACCTTTTCAATCTTCTCATCCAGCATCCTGAAGAATTCCTGCTGGCTCTCTGACGTGTGAATGCTGGAAGTCAGCAAATGGAACAGTGAGGAGGAGGAGGAGGAGGAGGAGGGAGAGGAAGTCGGCGAAGGACGAAGACAGGGAGGATACAAATACATCATGAGAATTTTCCATGGCAGCCCCCACCTCGCCGCTCCAACACACGCCATCCCTGCTGCTGCTTTATTACAACCTCTTCAGATCGTTCTTTGACTTATTATATTATATAAGCAGCCAGAGTGAACGATTACGAATACATAAACATGCACAACATTCATTAAGATGAATCACCCGACTGAGGCCACAAATCTGTAAATATTTAATATCCCAAACTTTCCTCATTAGCGGCGGCTCATTAGAAACTTTTATCCACGTACTTTGACTTGACGTTTGCTGCAGCCACCTCTTTCTGTGGCTTCCCCCGGTGCTGCACATTACTTTTCTCCTGAAAGAGACAAACAAACACTCACTTGTCAGACTGGTGGAAACAGACATGTTTGTTTTACAAAGCACAAGTGTTTGTTCAGAACCTGAAGGAGATGTGGGGTGAGCAGAGCAGCACTGGCTGGACTGGATTCTAGTGTCTTGTCAAGAATGTGCCGCGTGTCTTGTCAGCGACCCATTAAGACCCACCAAGAAACAAACTGGCTTTGACCAGATTTTAACTTCCACTGATCTGTCATTGATTTCACCCACCAGCCGGATGCCGCGAGGCTTCTCTTTATTTCTGTTTCTAATGATCAACAATGGCCAACGTAGGAAAAGCAGTGAGCAGATAGGTAACAAAGTTTGGAAAAAAAAAAAAAAAAATTTCTATATCGATTCATAGAGCATGAGATTGATCATCATGTAGTGGCACGTGTATGTCTTAGAAATCTGCATATAAACACCACAAGGTTGGTGCTGGTAAAACCCTGGTGAATCATTTAAAGCAGCTCAAGACAAGAACCTGGAAGGAGCTCCAAGCACAGCGCAGTTATTACAGAAATATTACAGACTTCAGAATCCAGGGCACAGCATATCAAACTGCGCTGCTAACAATAGCTTCCCACTAGAAGCCGTCTGGAGCAAAACAACTGAAACTGCCGGAATCACAGACTTAACTGGCTGATTCTCCATGGACCATCAAGATAGCAGAAGCCACCGCAACTTTTGCGAGAAAAGATTTAACCCTACAATTAGTTGCACAAAACAAAGACTTCAAATGGCTTGATCAGGTGCTCTAACCACACAATGTCATGCAGTGACATAAACATTTGACTAAAACTGTTATTCCCAGGAAGTATTGATGCGATGTGAAAGATGGTGTTTTAATGAAAATGCAGTCAGTAGAGAGTCACTATAACCTGTAACACCTGGACATCACTTAGAACACCGTCGTATATAACAGTAACTACACAGTTCAGCAACACGGACTGATGTCTCATGCTAATGTCTCAGGTTTTTGTTCCAGCCAAAGAAGAGGACACCTTTTCACCAAGGTGACATGGGAGTGTAATTGGTTGATTGTCAGTATGGTGTTGCTTGTTTCAGTTGATCAATGGGAACAAAAACCTGCACCACCCAGCCCTGTGAAGACTGGTTTGCCCAACCCTGCTCTCCAGACCACCAAGGTTCTAGACTACTGAACAATGAGGTGTTAATCCAACTATCAACATCACAGCTTCTTACTTTTATTTGAAAACACTTTTATTGATAATTGCGTAGTATTACTTTTAACAGGTTTGTCCTTGAGAAGTTTAAAGAAGATGGGATGTGTACCGTCTTATTTGCATACTCTGTGACAGCAACTTCATTCTTCAATTGATATTGTTTTATACAAACAACCCAATGTAACTGCATGCACAGTTATGAATATTTCTTTTTTGAAATGTGCTTTAATTTAGAGTAGTGGAGTAATGTCATCCAGCAGAGACGTTTATAGGCAGTGACATGATGGAATTTCAAACTCAGGCTGAGGCAGAGCACTCCACTGACTGAGGAGAGTATTCTTCAAACAAAAACACATCCGCACACATATAGCTCCACCAGCCATTAGTGCAGCACTGTGTGTATTTGTGTGCATTTCCCCTGTTGTGTCTGAGACAAAGGAAGTGTTTATGATATCAGCCGGCTGACGTAGATGCCTTTGGACGTGAACACGCTTGACTTGAGATGACGGACAGGCAGGTAAAGGTCAGTGTTGCTTCAGAGTGCATCTCACCAGGTTCTCCTGGTTGCGCACGTTCACCCGGTTCTCCTCCCCTCTCATGTACTTCACTTCCTCCACTCCCTTCAACTTGTACTCATCTGAGGAGAGAAAAAGATGGAGTTTCGGTAAAAGGCAGAAGAGACAGAAAGGAGACGAGTAAACAGTCTTCAGGAGCCTCCCACACAGGGCACACTGACCACATCGGTTCAATCTCATCCTTAATATGAGCGAATTGTCAGACTCAAACCTGCAGCAGGACTTCAAGCATCATGTATCGCTGATGGGACAGTTTCAGAAGAGAGGCTTGTACTCATGCAAATATCCACGACACTAGTCCAGGGGTGAGGAAATGAAGTGAGATGCTCTTCCTGGATCAGCTTAGCAGCTTCATGGAGAAGCTTAAGGAACTTAGCAGCAGCACAGTGGAAGTGACACTCTTAACACAATCTTGAGAATATTTTGCAGCCTCTCCGCCTCAGCACGGCTCAGATCACAGTCACATTTGAAAGAAGATGCCTCCAAATGAAGGCGATGTGAAATTGATTTACCGCTGTGCTCTATCTGGAGAGTAAGAAAGCGTTTTTATTTCCAGCAAAATGGACAAAAGAAACATCAAGTAATAGTTTCAAGAGATTGAGGTGGAAGACAGTGGAGAATAAGGAGGTTGTTGAACATCTGCAACACAGCACACTATAGACAAAGATAGATAGACATTTTAGCATAACGAAATAAAGGAAATAAAATACAGAATTGTTCACAATTAAGTTGAAGGGATGCCACAAGCCCTGGGGATTCTCAGAAATAAAGTAGCACCCAAGCAGCCACCATTTCCTGATCCCAAGCACTTATCAAAAAGGGTCGTGTTGGGCGACTAAACCAGTTCAGTCATCAGGCATGAGGCCTGAAGTGAGGACAGAATGTGATTCAGATCAAGCAGAGGCAGATGGTGCTCACTCCTGCTCCCCACCTCAGCACAAGTCACCAATAGTCAACATGCAGCTGGTGTGGTTTCCTTTGCAGGACACACTAACCGGCCACATTCCTGTGGAAAATGTCATCATATTTAAAGTTTGCTCAGTGATGTTCCTGGACCAATTGGTGAGAATAGCCATCACTGATCTCTGTAACCCATGATGGCTCAAACAGATGTAAGCCTCTCTAAACCCAACTCACTGTGGCATCAGGATTTGCTTGTGTTCACTGTTAATGCAGGTTAATTTTATCTCCAGTAATGGAGCTCTAAGGAATGTAGAATGTTTAGGGACTTAAACGGGACCAACCATTAACACACCAGTGGAAGCATCTCTACTGTTGTCCAAGTTCAAAATGTTATTACATATTTAAATGCTGTGTTCTGTCAGTTTGATTTTGGGGTTAAATTAAAAGTGCTTTGCTACGACGAGTGCGTGTTCTCTCGCAGTTCTGTTACTATTCAATGCAGACAATCTTGTCTATCAAACATATATCGTGGCACATTAGTGGCAGCAGGTGTAATACATCCAGTGTCAACTTTAGTCTGGTTTAGTTCAGACTAAACCAGACTAATAATTTATAGATAATGTAAATAGATAATGTAGTCTTATTTTCTTTTATTCATTTTGTGTTGTGATAAATAAATTGCGATAAATTGTAAAATTGCTTAGTTTCCAAAGACATTTACAAATTACAAGCCACTATTGTAATAATGAAAAAAAAAGCCAGCTGTCACTCAGCAAGATGTTTGAGTGTACAGCATTAAAATCAACTGCAAAATCCGTCTCACCTTTCCCTGACACCACTCTGTCGTAGGTCTCTGTACCGCAGCACGTCGGCTCTCCCAAACTGCACTCTCTAATATGCTCTGCTGCTCTGTTCTCCACTGTGCCGTCTCTTTTAAACAGTCTAAAAGGCACAAGTCTAACTCTAGTTTACGAGTGATTGTGGAGAAAATGAATGAAGCGCAGCTTCCATGTTAACAGGGACATGAAGGAGGTCACAGAGGTCATAATAAAACCGAAATAAAGGGAGTAGGAGAGGAAATAGTGGCCCCAAATCACACAAAGAGCAAAATTTACACACAAAACTACTTTGCATAATGCTACAAATCAATACCAAACTCAGAGAGCACCACCCTATTGTTTCATTCAACCTGGCGTTCGGTAAGGGAGTCACCCCTTGCACTCGTGGCGACACATTGACTGACTGAATAAACCAGACGCAGTTTCAACACAAAGCATGTTATCGGCTGAATACTTTGCCCACAATATATCAGCGTTCTGTTGAGATTCTACGAGCGGGACTTTGTCACCAGCGGATTCATTCCACCCTCCCTCTGCTCTGACCTGCTTTACTTGAGTGTTTACAAAAATGCTGACTCAGAACAGCAAATTAATAACTGCAGCAATATCGAATGACTCGAAAGAGACGATGAAGAAGCTGGCGACAACTCCCAGACCAGAATACTTGTCGAGCGTCTGATCGAGGAATGTAAACGAGTTGTGGCAAAGCTGCTACCGTCTGAACATGCCGACACAGACGCACACATGTTAATAACTCCACACAGCCTTCCAAAGCTGGATTTAGATTGTAAACATGAAACACATTTCTGCAGCAGCAACAACACCATTATGGAGGGTTTCCTCTGCTGCCCTCCACAGTCATGAGGAAACACAAAAACATCTCCACGTGTACATCCTCCACACCTGCTTTCAAGAGTGATGTAAAAATGTCGTACGTACAACCAAACTGGATCAAGAAACTTTATTTTATGGTGACTTTTACCATGAATAGAAAGACTGATGCATCAGAGATGGGTGGATCACTGCGACCCAGCTCAACTGTGCGTGTGCTACAGCCACTGTCACAAGAAACGAAGAGGGGGATTTCGTCACAGTGACGCTGCTGTAGCTTTTGGGGGAGCAGGAGGAGAAGTGTGTCAGCGAGACAAGATGAAAGCCAAAAACCTTCTTCTCTTTGATGTGCAAATTTAAGGCATTTTTTCCATAAAAAAGATGACAATTATTCTTGCATATTTGAAATTCCAGACCATGTTTGGTTCAGTGTTGGACTAGATGAGGGCAGTTCACCCTCAAAAGGAGTCACACATGTTAGGGGACAAGCCCATTCATTCACTCATTCATACTGCTGAGTCCTGGCAACCAAGGGGAGCAGGGCACTGCCATTTGTCATGAGGCAGAAGGGGACAGGTCGCCAGTTCATCACAGGACAAACGGAGACCACTGACATATTTATTTTCAGATAAATATGTTTTCACTTTGCTAGTAGTTGTTTGTGGACTGCTGAAAGGAAAGTGGCATCTAATGCAAACATAAAACCAGACACAGAAAGAGCCATGACTGCGAGTTGTGGGAACAACATCTGGCTTCCAGGACGAAGTCAGCACTGAAAATTTAATTTGACCAAATAAGCTACAACACATGTGAACAATAAATTGAACTGAGATCAGATTAAAAATGGCAAAAAGAAAGTCATATATCAAAGAGGAGTATCATCACATATGTGTGTAATGGAGGAGAAGAAGGCAAGATGGAACAAGCAGACATCAGAGTATCATTGAAATGAAAGGGAAGCTTCATCGGACTGTAGTGCCATGATGAAAACTAAAAACTAAAAAGTGCTTGTAAGTACCAAGTCTAGACAAGCCACCTTTCTGTGAGGACATTTTGCTTTGTGAGAACATTTCATCCTGTCCTCACAAGGTTTCGAGGAAACCTCAGTAAAAGTAGTTCATTATAATTGGGAGCCAGTTTGGTTCAGAGTCCAGGCTAAAGTTAGGTTAACCTAAGGTTAGGTTAAAATAGAGACTCAAACATGCGTGTGTATGTGTTCATGTTTAACCAAAATTTGGAGACATTTTTCAGATTATTAACCAGTAGACCAACCAGCTTGCCAACTGGTGACAAAAATGCACTGAAACCCAGGGGAAGAGAAAGATATTCCCAAATCAGAGCGCCTGCAAAGGAAGCAAGTCCATCGACATCCAGAATAATTTGAATTTCCTATTGTTGGTGGTGGGATCCTAGCCAGACGGGGTAGTTATTAAGGGCTTTTTTTGGTTGACACAACGGAATGCCACACATCTACATTACATGCTCAACATTTCCTCCTGGCTCACATGGAAACAAAGCAAATACCCAGGGAAGTCTGATGTGGTTTTGTGAACGACCCTCAAATGTTGACACAGCCCACAACTCGGCTTCTGTTTACGTGTCGGGGAGCCAAATATGCTCATGTATACACATATATAGCAGCTCAGGGTCCCGACTCCAACCTCCTCCGACTGTGCTAATTACACACATCAATGGAAGAGTGCTGTTGTGGAGAGTGTTGCTATTTTTCCTTGTCGTCCTCCACTGTTTGTGTAACAGAGATCAGCCTTTTCCGGTTATTGTGTGTGAGAAAGAGCGAGACGGCGGGCTGTGGAGGGGGAGGGTTGGGTTAGTGACCAGAGTTTGACATAACTCGCAGCAAATTAATCTAGGACATACACACATGTACCGGGGCACAGCACTTAGCATGCTAGCACGTGTACAAGTTGAAAACTAGCGACCCCGTGAGCACGTAGCCGCTTGCTAAATCTCAACGGATGTGGTGACGGAGTGACCGTCTCTAGTGGGAAAGAATGACTCCACAATTCATGACAATGACCAGGACACTGACGCAAGTAGAAGCAACATAGATGGGATGATGACAGCAGGAAGAAAGGAGGTCGAGGGAGTTTAATCCACACTTTCCATGTCAGAGGTCACCACTTTCTATCCGGTCACACTATATCATGGAAACAGTCAGTCAGTCGGACGGACGACCACTTTCAATCTGATCGCGAGCACAATTAAGACGAACGAGGGAAGAAGGAGGTGAAAGGACGCAGGGCACTGACCTAATGCAGAGCCAAACCGAAAAGGAAAGAGCTGCAAAAAGAAACAGTGGGAGACGAAGGCAGGAAGAGGAGGGGGGAGCACCCAAAATAGAAAAAGAGAAGAGGGCCTCAAGGAAGGGAAGAGGGGATTTAAACGTGACCGAGAAATTGCAGTGAAAAAAGGAAAAAAATAGGGCTACGATGTAAATGATCGCTCTCTCTCAAGGAACACACTGATCCCTGACTTCTCATCGCCTGCCACATTCTGATGCTCCCTTAAAACGCACAGGGGTGGGGGGGAGGCGAGTTGCGGAGAGATACGAAGGATCACAGAGCGAGGTCAAAGGAAAGCAGTGATGGAAAAAAAGGGCCAGTGGGAGAGGGAAAGAGAGAAGACCTCCTGTGGAACGTCATCTGCCACGTCCCACCGCCCACGTGCAGTCATCGCAGAGTGTTGCTCCTAATTCTTAATCCCTGTTAATCCCTTCATCCACCCATCGACTCCCTTTCTCTGGCTTTCACTCACAGTTCCGTCCCTCACTGCACAACAGTCTGCCAAATGACCCTACAGTCGGCCGGCGGTGACTAAACATTTGTGCTCTGATCAAATTATCAGCAGGTTACCGTAGGTCACGGCTGCGTCACCTATTTTTAGAACAAGGCGAATTCCCTTCCCTGGAAATAGACATTGTTGGTCATGGCAGGGTTTTGGGGCTTATGGTCTGAGAATTTACCAAAGCTGACATTAAGAGAGGATCCATTCCAGCACTAAAGCTAGCGGGATTATCATCACAGAAATTTCCTTCTAGCACAGCAGTCAATTTGTTCCTCAAAGTCTACCATTATATCCCCACCCAGAGGAAGCTACTTCTTTCTGCAGTCTCTGTAGACACGCTGTCAAACCAGGACATTAGGAGACAGTGATGTGTAGCCAGAGAGACGAGAACTTATCTGAGATCGAGGCGGTGGACTGGAAACACCAAATAGAAAATATGATGTGAAGCAAATTTTATGCTTTCAAATTTTTTTCTGAGGCCAGTGAGGAAGAAAACTATCATTATTATCATTATCAGAGACATGTCAATACTCATGTCTGGGTCCATTTTATATTAGGCCCCAGAACTAACCATTCTACAATGACGCATTTGTTTTATCACAATTTCATCGAATTTTATCTCACAATCCTTATTTATATATACTGATCTTTGATCTGATTGTTAAAGGTCAGTTCATGCCTCAACACTTTATTGAACTCTTGATTCCCTCTCAACACTTTGAAATGTTCAAGACAATGGTGATCACAGTGTAGACTTCCACTACCACAGTAGATTCTTACACTCAACAGAAGATCTGTCTTGACGCCTCACACACAAAACCCATTCACCAACCAAACCATTCAACCATTTCCCCCAGATAACTACTTTCAAATTTGATCTCGAGTCATCAAAGTGAAATGTCAACAATAAAAACAGTGTTGGACACAAAAAGGCAGATGAAAATCCCAATTTTGGATCTTGAATTACAAGGGTTGCACTGATTTTCTAGGCCAACACCAACGTTGTTTACAGACTCCAACAGGCCAACACCAACTTTTGCTGATTTCTCCCTGGATACTAAAATACACATAGCAAAAATAACTTTACAATTTTTCTTGTTTTTTCTAGCATTAAAACAATCTGTTAAATAATATCAGATAAAACTATGTACACTGACACTGTACAAAAAAAGAAAAAAGGGCAACCTTTCAAATGTCAGAACACAAGACAGTCACATAACCCAAACTGTTCAAAATAAAATACAATAATAATTAAGATAATGAGGTGCCGGTTAAAACAAGAAACAAATGTAAAAAACACTTGACAAACACAAAAAAAAGTTAACAAAGAAAATGACATTTTTCAACAACGATCAAACCTCCCTCAACTCCAAAATGTAAGGTCTGATTTAAATAATAAATGAGCCGACGATTTTTCAGTGACTTGCTGAATACCAGTGTGTCTTGTTCTTTACACACAGAAGGATTTCTGCTGCGTCACCTAACAGGCGGCTCATTTTGTCATCCACCACAGGTCCGACCAAGCTACACAAGCGCTCAAGATCCACACTAGTTAATGAGACAGGCAGGTAGTTTCCGGCAAGCATGGCAAAGATGGTTCGCTCCAGCTGGCATTAGCCTGGATAGCCTGATGATAACACCCACACACAGTTGAGTGGTTTTGGAGTGTGTGGGTGTTTGACCACAGTTCATTTCATTGCTGAAAATTTTGCAAATTGCAATTCTTCTCTCCACTTCCATCACAGAGAAGTGTTCCAGACATGGTGCCCGGCTGACTCACTGCCTAGCTCCGGTGCTTCATATAGGGTCGGATCTCTCCCTTAAGAAAGGGAACTGCGGTTTTCTGGGCAAATGTTTGTTGCCAGTTTGTCGCATGAATTGCAAAGAAGGGTCTTTGTATATAAATAGCAATACTGGCTTTTAAAAATCTGGATAGTTCCGTTAATTTCAATCGGCATGATTTACCACATGTTGTGTTTTTATGCTTAAAAGGAAAACAGTCGACATCCAGCACGAAAGGGAAATTTTAGCCCACGACAACATCTTATGTCTGTAATTGAAACGTAAATTTCACATCAATGTTCACACTACAAGCCCCTTTGTGCATTTCAACAGCTGGAGCATGGTATCGGTCAACATTAGAAGACCTAGCAGTTTAGGATTTGGAAAAGTCCAGATGTGACATGCATATCAAGCTGGACACTTGTCTATCTTACTCCAAATAACGCTCACAAATATTTCTTCTCTTCAACCCAAAATGTTCACTAAAAAAAATTATATATATATTATATAAATAAATGTATTTATTTTAAAAGATGAGGCCCTGAAAAACAACAAAAGATTGAATACTCATCTGCTTTTGTGGTTACAATAATTTAAATAACACAATGGCAATAAAAGATTTAAATAACGAATGGGTGTTCCCACAGTCACGTCGTTCTTCTCTGGATGAACAGCGATTATTTCCCTTTATACACTTTTGTCACGCCTTGATCACCCGGATGACATTATCAGAACCATAAATAGTCCAACACAAACAGCAAAGTGATCAAACTGAATAACAACGTAACATAAACCTCCCTCTGCAGGGAATGACTAAAATGACTTGGAAAAAAATATCCCACTGGAGCCACATGTGGCAATGTTCCTTGTTGATGAGCCATGTTGCATGATAGAATTGCATTTTTGTCCCTCATGAAGAACAAGAACCAGACATGTGAGAACACAAGCTGGGAGAGACTGAGGCACCATGCATTGATGGTCATATCACTGTTCAGACAGCCTGATCACTCTTCTCTGTATTGTGTCATGAAAACTGAAAATAATTGCTTCATTGCCATTCCACTCCTGTCACCTATAATGTCAACATGTATAACTAATAAAACCACTGTTGGCTGTAAAGCGGCATAACACTCAGGATGATGATGAGCCTTAATAAAGAGACAGAATTTGGAAGGACAGCAGGGTCAACTGGGCTTTCAGTTGACTCGAGCACATGAAGATGAGCTGCTTGGAGAATACACTGACCGGAGAAGAGGTCTCCATTGCTGTAGGCTTTCCCGCGTCCCTCCTCATCATTGGGCACGGCGGACACCTGCTTGGCCGAGGTGCAGCCCATGACCTCACACGCTGACGCTTCTCGTCATCGCACACTCACCTGCGGGGAAATAAGAGAGACAGGTTTGATGCATTATTATAACTCAGCTGAAGAGGCTTCATCACAGCACAAAGTACTCTCGAGCGGTTGTAATTTTCAAGGTCGTTTCAATAAATGGATAGAAGAAGTGATGAATTCCACATGGATCAAACATTATATTGCCATCCAGGGAGATTTCATGACTGTTGGATTCAAGCCACTCACTTCAGTATCAAACTTTCCCACCAATGTTGACTTTATTGTTTTTCCCTTTTCTGCTGGACACTGAAGCAGTGGACAGATGAAGATTACAAGATATTGTGAAGGAGCTACAGTAGATGAAGAAAGAATACAAACAAGCAAAAGGAAAGAATGATGAACAAGAACAAGATGATGAACTACATGGAAAAAAACAATAAGAAGAAACAAGAAGAACAACAGGATGGATAAAAACAAGAACAAAAACAAGAAGAACAAAGCTGATGAAGGACAAGAAGAATAAGAGGACAAATAATAATTGATTAATAACAGTTGAGGATTCTAATATTAATAATAGATTAAGAATAAAATGAATAACAAGAAGATAAAATACAGCAACTGGGAAGTCAACAAAATTAAAACCAACAAAATTATTCAACTGTGGAGCTCTTCGTTTGCGAACCAAACAAAAGCACGTCATTGACTGTATTAAATGTTATTCATTCCTCTTGTGTTCTGCCTCTTCTAAAAGCAACAGTTCAGAAGCAGTCAGCGATGAACACAAACCAATACATTAACCACTGCGAAGCATCGCCACATGTTGTAAGAGATTGAATCTGCTGACATGTTCTTTCACCAATCTGTTGGTCCAATCATCAAAATGGCAAAACAAATGGGGCATAATAATTATTCTGAGAAGCAGCACATGAATCTGTCACGCCTGGCAGAGCCACTGCCGGGAAGCTGTGACGGTTAGCGGCTGTCAATCACGCACAGTACCAGTGCCATTACACTGTACGGGCTCCATGTCACTCACACATGACACGCGCTGTCTGCGACACAGTCTGTCTGACTGACAGGGCGCACATAGGCACCACGATTGCCCATCACACAAATGTAATTCACAGAGACAGCTTATGAGCGCTTGGAGGACAAGTGTCAGGTGACAGAGATATTTTCTTCCTGTGGTGAGTCAGACGCCGTGTAGTGGGCGGAGGTGATGGGGTGAAGAAAAGGTAAGACAGGTGGAATGGAAGACAAGATGAGAGAGAGAAAGATGTTTGCAGCTTCAAAAGACCCTCACCTGCCCTCACTCCCTTCCACCCCCGCCATCATGTTAGCAGTGTTTGAAGATGAGACGGGAACTGTGTTTACAAGGGAGGGCCGGCACTCAGCATCAGGTGCAGCAGGGACGTTCAAACTGGACGTGAGCGAAGGTGTACGAGCAGATGGGGAGGGCTGGAGGTGCTCGCGGTGTCAGTCTCCCTATCACATATGCACTTAACAAAGGCTTGTTTAATAACGCAGCGCCTCAGTGTGTCACATGTCTCTTAAGAGCTAAGGAAGTGGGACCCTCTCAGCTCTTCTGTATAAATGACAATAATCTCTGGAGCTGGAGCCGAGCCCGCACAGAACTCTCAAAGGGCCTGCAGGTGAGAAGCGACTCCAGCATGGAGGAGAGAGGGGCACTGACGCACACACTCACTTCGGGATTTGGGCTTCTTCATGTGCAGTCACCTGTGGCTCTGAGTCTAGAGAGCAGCTTATCAGCCAGTTCCAGGATTCCCGGGACTCAGCCCGCGAGCTGTCTAAGCCCAGAGACAACTCAAATTTGGCTGCCGCTCATCAAAATGCAGAGCCGGAAGTTCTTAATTCAGTGGCAGGCATGATGCTGGAGAGACACCGCAGGCAAGACTCCCAAACTAATCTTATTCAGAATTATCGTCTCAGTGAATGAAGGTTCTGGGTTAGTTTGACATGTGACACGTTTAACTGAAGACGACACGTGAAGGGGGGGACAGCAAGAGAACTCAACGCAGAACGCATGTCAACGCAGAATTAAAAATGACCCAGATTAAGGAAACACCAACATCTAATGCGGGCAAATCTCCAGAATAAAGTCAGTTTTGAACAACATCTGTTTGACTTATACATAATGAAACAACTATTCTGAACGAGGGCTTCTTAAAATAGACTCGGCAGTCTGGACCTATTGTTGTGTGACAGATAATGCCGGGGTTTGTGATGTTGAGAGCTAAGCTGCAATTATTTGGGGAACAACTGAGCTGGTGGTGGACGCTTGTAATGTCCAAAATATCCATAAATATGCCTATCTCTGACAAAATAACCTTTGAAAATAGACAGAGCACACCAAACAGGACATTCCCTGGTGCAGACAAGCAACATCTTTCAAAATCAAGCACCCAGAACCTCTTTATGTCTCGGAACAGGCTGCAGTCCGGGTACGACTGGACTTGTTTTTCGCATCATACTGAGTTAATGCTGGGAATCATGCTTTCAAGTCACTGCTTCTTCCACATTTCCCAGCAGGGGTTGCCACATTAGGTCAGCCTAACTTGTTCATCCTCTCAGATGATCACACCTCTCTTCTTCCTGTCATCCTTTTTCACATACTAAATGAAAAAAACAATTTCCTTTGGTAATTCCACGTCCATTTTGTTCCCTGTCTATCCAGTCCACATGTGCAAACCATCCAAGTCTGGCCTCCAAAACTGTGTGCACATGAGGTGTCCATGTGATTTGCTTTTTTCCAATCTGGTCTGCAATTCTGCCACCTCTACTCTGTTTGGTGTCTTCTACACCACACACTATTTGCTCATAATCTCTGACCTACAACCATGGTGTTCCTCAAGGTTCAATCGAAGGTCCTCAATCATTTAACTTCTGTTCCCACTTAGACAAACACTGAGTCTCATTACTGAACCAATCACATGACATGTCCTCACTGAGTGCGTGTCTAGCAGTGTTTATTCTAAATCAATATCTGAATGTCAGTAAAACTGGGAAATAAAGGAGTGAAGGAACATAGCAGCTGATGGCTTCAAAAGAACAGGAGACAAAGGAACGATGCATAAACAAGGCATTTCCTTGCTACACGTGCCACACACTCACTCCAGGTCAGATGTTCTACTTCTGGATCTTTAGTAAAATTGTATCTTAAGAATCATTTTATAAATAAACTTCAATGTTGGATATTTTTATTAATAGTCTATGCAATATATTAAGAAAACATATTTGTGGAAATCAGGATTTATTGAAACATTTAAGTAAAAATAAAATGTATTCATTCATATTTAAGTTGCATTTTTTACGTCAGTATTTTTTAAAGATTATGTTTAAAATCTAAGTTTTCACTGATGCTCTTACGCATGTTTCAGCACCAGACCTGAAACCAGACAGACATGGCATGAATAGCTGAGAAGCCCATTGTGATCCAGGCAATAACGTTTCCTCATCACACATCTATGGAGCAGCAATTGTGCGTGACTGACGGATTGCACCTTTTGTATTTGCTGTAATTTGATGAAGCCTTGCTGTTCCATAACTTTTTTTCAGGGACAAAATTCACATTCTACGTGACTGAGAAATCAAACCAGCAACACAGTCATACTGATTAAGAGACCTAATTTCAACACTGTTGGGGTGATATAAGCGTTTACAGACTTCTGCACTTCTGCACTAAGACCGTTTTACTGTGTTTTAGGAAATGAGCTGAGTTTCGGAGCCATAAATCCTGAGTCAGTCCGCAGGCATGACTACAGTGGGTGTCGCTCAGTGCTGCGTTTAGCTACTGGAGTGCAGGACCCTTGAGCAAGACGAGTGGAGAATGAGTGTCAAAAGTGAGTGAAGAAGTTCTCAACAGTAATTGTATGCTGCAAACACCACAGTCACACAGTTCTTTCTGTTATGAGCAACTGGGTTTTAGCAATGCAGAGAAGGTCTAGGGCCCACTCAGCTACACGACCCTTTGACTGAGGCCCTAACACAGTCCCCATGGCCATTTCAGCTGCCTGTCTTGCACATGAATGACTCATTGTGCAACTTTTATTTCCTGCCCGTCTCTGTTAAATAAAATGAATCATTACTGGAATCTGAATCACATTCTTGTCTTCAGTCTCTCGCATTTTTAGTCTTCTGGTTTTTATTAGACAAGTTTGGATTATAATCTCAGCCTTCTACAATAACAAAACGGCTAATGTAAATAACATTCTTAAGTGGTTATTTCTAATTGAAATGTGACAGGAATGCTAGTCCTGCTGGCGTAGTGAGTGAAACAAGATAAATCAAACACTAGCCCAACATGTACTTTTCCACGCCCTCCAGTCTGGGTGGAGGGTTGAGGCTCCGCCTTGGATCAGCCTGCATGAGAGGGTGGGAAGGAGCCTTCTGAATTTCAGTCATTTACACGTCGTTCAAATCAATGTATCATTGTGTCAACAGTTTTGTCTTTATTATTAATAACCTAGCCTTGATTCTCTGGAAACAACTTTTACAGATAATATTTTCCTCCTCACACTACTGATTCCAATGACTTTTAAAGTACTTCCATGTCATGTCCAACAAAAGTCATGTTTATTCAGGACTATTATTTATTTCTTTATAAATTTAGTCTGAATTTATTTCGTGTTGCAGCTCCGTTTTTCAAATCATTATTTCTCACATGGAAAATTCATAGTCAGTCCAAGAGTCTCATGACTCAAACACGGCCATTGGCTTGAATTTTCCCATAAGATTTTGTCCAAAATGGCAGCACTTGCACGAAATGTCAACTACAGTTGACATATAGAGCAGACGAAGAAATGAGAAGCTGTTATTAAGAAAGACTTTGGCAAACACACAGGCTTGTTCCTGCCTGTTGACTTGGACCGGAGAGCTTCTCCCAGTCGTGTGAACAGGCCTCCTTTATAAGTCAGTTTGTGAAAGGCAGGGCTGAAAAAAAGGAGTGCGATGGGAGGTGTGAGTGTATATGCTTGCATAAACACGAGCCGTGCACACAGGCGGAGCAGTGTGCAGTGCCAAGGTTGCTCAAACACAGGGGTTATGCCAGAGGCAGCAGAGGAACCCAAGAGCCAGAAAAACCTGCTGAGCAATCGAGACAGAGACGCCAGGGAAGTCCAAATCAGACGGCATTTTTTGGTTTACAAAACATGTTTCAGTGTGTATTGCTCATTCACTGTATTATGACTACTCCAAATTCGTTCGTGCCTATTCAGTCTCCCATCAAGCACTGAAAGATTTGACGACGCAGCTTCAGGTAATAGGTGAAACTAGGCGTCCATCAGAAGCATCAAAATAAGGGATGAAGAGGCGCCATGACGGCACGCCAGCCTGAAGGGATGAAGTCATGCTTTTAAAAAGGTTCAAACAAAAACAAATTAAGAGAGACTTTGTGTGCCAGAGCTCCTTGGCTGCACAGACCTGACTCTATATGAATACCTCTGTCCAGGCACCAATTGATTATTCAGTCTCTCAGCTCAGATCAAGTTACAGTTCAGGAGCATTGCAAGATAGCGATATATATATATATCGTGGTGCAAAGACTAGAGCTGGACTACTGGGTGTCCACTGAAACAGGAGAGCTGCTGGAGAATTTCCCATGTTTTATACTAAATAGGTCTACTGGTGACGAATGCTCAATAAAAAAAAAACTCTTTGAAGTTCTTTTGCCCTTTTGAATCAATTCTCCACTTCCTTCATTTCCACAGTTCATCCCCACATGCAGCTACGCTTCACTGGAATGCAGTATAACTAAACAAAAGAAGAATAATGCATGGAAGTGATCACAAGAACCAGTCTGTGACGGCGGTTACATGCAGAGCGTAGCCTGACTGAGGCTCGATTAAGCCCGCTGAGTCCAACTGCATCAAGTTCTCCTGGATTACATGCAGCGGTAGTCACATTACAGAGTAATGCACCTCCGTGACCAGCGGTGGAAGCACAAGGTCTTCAGTCCTTATGGTTCCTGAGACTGTAGAGGAAGGACAGGTTCCCTCTTGATGTTTTGGACAGCAAGAGTAAACTGGATCCCTGGAGCAAGTTCACAATCCTTGACATCTTTCAATGGCCCACTTCAGTCTGGCACCACTTATTATGATTCTATTAATCGTTCTATTGGTCTTATGATTCCATCGGTCACTTTCTGGATTGAATTTGACCCCTGTGTAACCAGCCATCGGGTGGCAGATGACCTTACCATTTCAAGAATGCCCCGAAATCATGCAATTCACAGAAAGGTTGGCCGAAACCCAAGTCAACAAATGGCGCACATAGCAGTGGCTCATAAAGACATGTCATAAGATGCAAGTCAGACCAATAAAAAAAACTCAAACATGGGTGTGCACAGACTGGATCTCCTAACAGGACAGGTTTCAAGCACCTAATACTTCAGAGCATCTCATCAGGACCTGACATCTACTGGATGTTTGAACAGTTTATGGATCAATAAGTGTTCATAATTTACTGGTGATGTTCAGTACATCGGTGTTGATGGATGACCAAGGTGTCAAGGTCAGAATCCTTGCTATGCTCCGTCTCAACATCTTCAACGGTTAACAGACTTTATGATTCTGATGTCAGGATCTGTGAGTATTGCACAATCTGACGGATTTGGAGCCACATTACCCATCACGGGGCGATGGGAATGACAAACCCGAGTGAAAAGCAACATTTCTGGCACTTCAGCCTCAGGCCTTGGAGGGAACAAAAGGCGCCACAAGCAGTTCCTTGTCTGAAAAAAAGTTATGATAACTGACAAGTGTGAACGAGAAAAACATGTCAGTGAATCAAAAGGTGGTGGGAATCTTTCTTATACTTCCATCTCAGGTGTGTGAGAGTAAAGCTGAGATCCTAGCTCTGACAGAACACCAGCAGAGGTCCTGAACCAGTGTGTTATAATATCTCACTCAGGCAGCCAATGCGTGCTACTAAATTTCCGACTGCATCAACATGTCAACCTTGGGGACGCAGAGTCCAGCATGTTTCTTGAAAGGTCTATTTTATTTGAGCACAAGACGTGGAAACAGAAGCTCTTTTGTTTGGTGGCAAGTATATCCTCAGCTCAGAGGTCGACAATTGGATACACATTGGACAGAGATAGAGCAAGATGATTGGCGTAACACACTGTCAAGCAGTGGCAAAGAGGAAGCTAAATAACATTCCTGAGATTTGACGGTTTCTGATTAGCAAAACAATTAACTTTGCTTGCAACAGAACACAAGTGTCCAGCCTGTAAACAACAGACTGTACAGCAACAATAAAGATACAATGATTCAGCTCTTTTCAAAATTCTTCTGATTTTAGTGGTGATATATATTTTCTTATTGCATCATATCAATTTTATGTTATCATTTTTTTTCTTTTAAAAGTAATGGAATTTTTTCCACGGTTGATAAATGAGGCCCCAGTTTCCGATGTTACTTACCAAGAGTGCAAAAAAAAAAAAGTCGAAGTTGTCATGTCAATATGTGTTTTAATTTCACTGTATAGGCTAATCCTTCAGCTAAATTAGTATCTATAGCATTCATAAGGTTGTCAGGTGGAAGTAATGACATGAAGTCATATTAGAACATTTGTTTACAGTTGTTCTGGTTGAACAAGACTTTTGTGTTGGTCTGAAACTCTTCCTACTCAATACATGACTGACGTGCCAAACAGTGGTCTGTCAGAACTGAGGAGTGTTGAAACTGCATGACTCAGTATTGAACTGAAAATATTTCTCATATGTGCAATGACCTTCCGTGGCAGCCAACGGTCATCCAAATTGTGGAATATGGCCCCCGGGGCTACGCTGAGGTCGATGCATGTCATTAGGTGTAAACAAGGCAGCCTGAGCACGGCAGCGACCGCAGATCGAGGCACAGCGAGTCAGATGGGATTATCTAATTCTATGATCAGCTTGCAGCGGTTCTATGAAAACGTAGCACAAAAATAATAATTCAAGTTTAGAATGCAGATTTTACACCCGCTTTAGCAAAAATTACCACTTATTTCTCACAATATTTTAGTCTGAAATCAAATCAGTCTTTTCCATCCATGTTATAATGTTATTTGAGCTTGCCAGCTCAAAGCCAGCTTGCTAACCATTTCTCAATAAGTCAATATTTTGTGGAAACTAAAAGTAAAAAAAAGTCAGGAAAAGTCTGATGATGTAGCAATCTCTAAATTCTTTGTTTCTTTCTGCAACAGTTGAAATCAGGGTGCTCACCTGATGAATTACCGAGGCTGGATGTAACTGGAGAGTTTTATGAACTGGGAAGCATATACTGAAAAGGGAAATTAAGCCTTGTGACTACTGATTTCCAGTGTTCCGTCATTTCAATACTCATCATTTTCAAACTCTTGACCAAGGTACAGTGATACCTCGGTTCTCGACCACAATCCGTTCCAGAAGGCCGTTCGAGAAGCGATTAGTTCGAAATCTGAATCGATTTTTCCCATTACAATGAATGGAAAAAGAAATAATGCGTTCCGAGCCTCAAAATAGTCTTTTGTAGGAGTGAATGTAGAGTGTCTGCTGCAGGTGCGCTGTTCCTCTATGTGTGTGGCCGCTGCATGTGGGAGGGGTTGCCGAGTGAGTGACGTCTCTCCAGAAGTGAAGAGGTGCCCGGTGCGTGTCCAGCTCTGAATGTGCGCTTCTGTGCAGTTGGGCTGTGACAAAGTCATAAACCAAGTAACGCTCTGTCCCAGACTCGCCTCATCCCTGTCCCAGCTCCAGCCCACAACAGGACATCAAACCCTGGAGTGCAACCTCAAAATTTTTGTTCAAACTCCGATTTGTTCGAAGTCCGGGATGTTCGAAAACCGAGGTACCACTGTATATCAATCAGGATGAATGCCACACACAAAGCCATTATGCTTTAATGCAATCCTATAGGGGATCTTTAGTGGGCGACCTTAAAAGGCGGACTCTTCATCGACTGACAGGTGAGGGAGTGCCGACATTGCACTTCACTACACGTTAACAAAAATGGGCAAAATTTCAGCGTAGGTGGTCAAAATCACGCAGATAAAGGGCAGGAGTGAACCCAGCATATAATTGATTATTGTCATTTTAATTTCCTTATTTTCCTAAGCTACACTTTTAGAAATACTTAAATTGTAACAGACCAAAAAAATGCACATCATGGTGTCGCCCTGAAAACTGGTAAGTCACTTCTATTAACTCTATAAATTCACACTGCAACTTATGTGAATAACATGCAAGTACACCTTCCATCAGAAAAGACTGTTACAGTGATTGAGAGCCTCCGTCATTAGAGACCGCTGCTCACAGGCAACAGAAGAAAACGCAGCTGGAGAGCTGGAGCTAAATGGCCAACATCCAGTTAATTTCCCCACAGTTCTTCATCCCAGTTCCACCCTCATGCTGTCGTGCTAGAATTTATGTTGATCCAGAAACCGGAAACCGTCAGAGGTCAGTTGAACTACCGATTTCGATCACATGAAAGATAAATTAATTATACTCTTCCTGGAGGAAATGTCAGTATTCGATATTAACACAAAAAAACAAAATAATAATAATAAATATATATCTACACTACTACTTGAAAAGGAGGTGATCAGATCATCACTCTATGGACACTGATAAAGATGTTACTGTTCTGTGATAGGCTGTGTTTTCAGAAATCCGTTTTCATTTCATATTTCACATTCTTGGTGAGGCCCACAAAATAACAACCCAAACACCAGAACAAATACTAAAAGTGTGTTTGGGCCAATATTGGACCTATAAAGTGCCTGAGGAAGCCAGAACCATCACAGCCGGCTGCTCCATGTCCACGTGGCGGACAGACTGAAACAGACTTCACAGCAGCAACGTTAGGTCAAGCATGTTTACGTTTTCTCCTGCAGATCCACTTGAATTGCTAACAAGCCAGCACAAAGCCAGCAAGAGGAAATAAGAAGACATTAATATTCATTAACTACGATTGAGTTCCAGCCTAGGTGTTATTGGCAACCGAGCTTCAGGATAATTGATGGAGACGTTTTGTGAAAACACACTGAAATGTCTGCATGACCCAGACCTTCAACAATGAGCAGCAAATGAGGCTGTTTTCATGTCTCAACCTGGCTGACGTGATGCACGCAACGTCAGTCTTTTAGATGCAAACCAGAGTTGTTCCACTTTCAGCAAAGCCTTTCATCTCACCGACTCTCAGAGCCATTTTAATTTAGTTGTTTGAAAGACTATGGCTGCCACTGTGCATGTGTGGGATTCAGTGTAACATCTATAGATGAGGACAAAACACGACTCAAACATGCTTTTAAATAGGGCTGCACCAATAGCTCAGGCAGATGGGCATTTATGACGTGATCGGCCGTAATGACAAATATAAATATTAAATAAAATGCTACTTATATTCATAGATGATGAGCTATGTTATTACTCTCCTGAATTTAACAATGCAATGCAGAAATGGCAAAATAAAATAGTTAAAGGCATTTCTCCAGAAAATGAGACAACTTGTTGTGATGCTGCAGAGACACCTACCTGCCACGACGGCATCATTTGGCAAAACTTCTCCGTCACGGAAAATGACAACCGAACTGCAATTTGCAACATGTGTTTAAACAGACTCAACCAAAAACCTTCAACGCCACAAATTTGAGGAGACATTTGGCTTCAAATCGCTGCGTTGAACTCAAGCACGACAAAGTAGCGAACGCTAACTGCAGGCCAAACCAATGCTAATTGAGTTTATCGTTTTTGGCCAAGCAGTCGCCGTCGTTTGTCAAAGTCGGAGCTTTCAGCAGCCAATAACGCACCTGGACCTACTCATTTCCTGGACATGTAGTCGATGAACAGAGGAGAAGGTCTGTCAGGCTATAAGACCACATCCGGGTATTTTACAAATGACGAGTGACGTTTACATTGTAGGTTTGTTCTGTTCATTGATCATTGACAATGGAGTAAATGCTATTTTTTTATGAAGCACTTTGCGTTTTGTAAACCTTGTTGATACTCCTCTGGGTGGTGCAAGCGAGCTCACACACACTGGCAGCAAAGCAAACATAAATTAATGATAAAATGATCCAGTTTATTTTTGTTAACCCTCGAGGAACTGACTTATAATCAAGGCAGGCCAATATGTGCATCACTTGTTTTGAGTTCAAACAAACACATCAAACACCTGTTCATGTGTTGATTCATGAGTCAGTTTGTAAAGACGACACCAGACTGTGACGACAGGGTGGTGTGAGTCGCTTCATAACTTTTGACGAACCGCACGTGAACATAGTCGAAATTGAATCTCGAATTGCTGTAACTGCTCCACTGCTCAGAGTGAGTGCAGTTGGAACACGTTTTCAAGTGCAACTCCGAGGGTCCTGCCCCTGATGCAGAGAATGACTGAGGAGTCCTGATTAAAACATCATTTAGAGGAGCGTTCGATATTTGTTGCTGAAGCTTGGGTCGTTCTCCCCGGTGATCTGCCAGCCGGGCCATCAATCACACTCTCTGACACCCCCTACCCTCCGGAACCCACTTGTGCTGACCCATCACTTTCTGCTCTGCAACCCAGAGCACCTCATCACACCTGACAGCAGCGAGCCACACGCTCGCTGGAAGAAAGAGACGTGGAAATGCCCCCCGAAGCCCACGCCGTGACACACGACATCCCCGTCACCATGGAAACCCCCCTCCTCCTCCTCCACCGTCACATCCTGACCCTGGCAATCAGCCATGCAGCTGCGCTGATTAGCTTTAAGGTGAGGAGGCCACAGGTGGACAGGCGGCGAGAGTGACCATGACTGATGAGAGCAAGAATAGATCACTCTGGAGGAGTGAGACCGGGCAGTCTGTCATGCTAGCAGCCCGGAACACACAGCCATATGCGTCTGAGGACCCATCATGGGCGATGGGCTGCTGAGGAAGAGCCAGCCAGATGGAGACAGATGGGAGAAGACAGACAGATAAATCAGGAGTAAAGTGAGGAGGAGGCGGCCTTACAACAACCACTCGCTCAAGTGTTTCGTTTGGACCAGTTACACACCACTGGTGTGTCACACCACAAAGCTTCAAATGAGAGAGGAACAATGAACGTACACCAAGCAGCTGGGGGAAAGTTTGTTTCAACACGATCCGTTTCCTCACTACAGTCAACTCCTCGATATATAAATACAGCGATGTGGGCACCAGCGTCAAACATTGGTACATACTGTTGTGAGAGTTTCTAAATGCGTCCGGAGACAATCCGATCAGAAATGAGTAAATCAGGGGGACAAAGTTAGGGAGGCCTGACTCGTGGAGAGCATGAACAGCAGCCATGTCAGACGAAGAATGTTGAAGATGAGGAGGACAACCAGATGTGGTTGATGGCTGTACTAAAGCAGGACAAGGAGAGGATCACTGTGACCTGAGAGGAGAATCCAGACAGGTTAAAGTGGAGGCGGAGGGTGACTTCCACTGGCGCCAGCAATGGTGAAGCTGATAAAGAAGTTCTTTATGATGCGTAAATGACTGTCGGGCCCAAATACTTTGCAAGTCCTCGATGCCACTTCACACCCGCTGATACATTTCTACAGTACTCACACTGGCCAGCTGGGGGCGGTATCCAAAAAACTTGTTTGAAAGCAACCAGTTCTAAAACAAAGAAGCAGGTGTCTGTCTCAGCAGGTAGCGGTGTAGGTACTAGATATCTGTATGCATCTGTGGTTCTTTTTCAGCTCAAACATGTACATATACTATGATACAGCCTTTAATGTCCTACATATAACAAGGCACACATATTAATAACAATGTTGAGTACGATATTAATGGCGTTTTACTTGTGATCACCAGCCTCTGCGACACATTCGGCTCCAGTCCTGCAAAACTGCAATGGCAAATCATCCTAAAATCTGAAGTTGTCTTGTTTGTCTTAAAAGATGTTGACATCTCTGTATGCATGACTGATGTCACTGACCGGCCGAATGTCGTCACTATTGAGTGTTTGTTTTGTGTTTTTCAAGCATGTGCAGTGTAGCACAAACACTACTGTTCAGACACAGTTTTCTGCTATATTTTGGGTCTAAATGAAAATTTATATGTATTGATATATCATCGCTGGCTACCCTTAAGTCGATTTGATGTGCGGAGTCCGATCCATTAGCAACATTGGTGACAACTACAGCCATGGTTTGAGGAAAACCATTCTCCATCTAAATTCTGTTGATGCATTGGAAACCTGAGTGTCTTTGGTAGAGTTGTTTTCTGCACCACGGACTGTTTCCACTGATCATGTCATTTCTTGTATCTTCAGCCGAACAGCTTATAATGGATGTCACCCCCACCCGTTGAGTGCTTGCTGGAGAGGTCCAGGACAAAGTCCCTTCTCACCGGACACCAGACACCCCCCCCCCCCAAAAAAAAGGAAGGAAAACAAGAGCTCAGACTCACTGATCAGCAACTGCTATTGTTGATGTCATCAAGATAAGCAGTAGATACACTCCAAGTCACTGTCAGATGACGAAGCTCAAGTGTGTAAATAACTTGTGACTCAAAAATGAGACGCATGAGCATTTTACTCAAGCATCCAATTTTCAACTGGGGGTTTGTGTCCTCACTTAAGTGGCTACAATCAGATTATAATTTCACAAACAGTCACACACAAACATCTTCAATTACTAGTGATCAGTAGGAGACTGGATTTGAACCCAGTTGACCCCGACAGCCAGGCATGAGGACAGACAGGTCGACTGCCGTCGCAAATTACATTTAAACAGAGAGCCTTTTATTTCAGCTCCCATTTCCACAACTCGAGCAACGTCTGAGTGGGTCTCATGGTAGACCATATGGACGGAGTAGAAGCTCACATGCAACTACAAACATGCGTGTGTTTCACGCACCAATAGCCACAAGAAGGTGACATGTTAGTTATACGCAGCTCTGTGACACTTGCTGCACAAAATGGTGCAGAATTGGGACAAACCACCTATGTTCCACTCGTGCGTGACCCAAAGCTGCCACTGAATCTCAGTGCAGAGAGGAAACAAGTGTGACAAGTCATATCAAGTCACCAGCCCTTCCAGTCATGTGCAGGCGCTGAGGTTAGGATTCAATCTCCACTATACTCAGTGGTAAAAGTAGATTTTTGAAGTACGCAGAGTCGGACTGAAACTCGGGTTGCCACATCATGAACTGTGACATAAGGCTGGATTACATAAAATCCACAAATTGACACCAAGATCAATGAGGTGAGGCTGTTGGCAACGCTATCACACGCACGCCACCCTGGAGTTCCGCCCACAGCTGGTCGCTCACAGTGCAGCTGGTGCACTGGATAAACCAAAAAGTTTCACGTGACCTCGGCACGAACTTGAAAACACAAACCAACACTTCACAGTAGCAAGCAGGTCCAACTTGGATGAAAGAAATCCGACATGTAACTTCAAAAACAGCCCAAAAGTGACTCTGTTTGGAGCATATCAAGTGATCCTCTCCGAGGAGCAACCGCGGTGGTGTCAACTTTGACTGGACAGAAGCTGGTCCAGCTCCAGGAGCTGCTTCAGGAGCAGCAGAAGCTCCTGGCTCGGTTCTGACCCGCGTCCAGCTGTGTCCAGCTGCGCCACGGAGGAGACACTAGCAGCTTTGTTCCCCGCGGGAGACGGAGAACACGGTCCGGTCCTTCAGTGTTTTCACTTCCACATTTGTGACGAGCAAAGGCGAAGAGTGACTGCCCGCTGCCGAGTGCTCTCTCGCGGCCTCTCAAGCGGGAGACAGGCGGGGAGAACCAGGGCAGGGGAAACATTAGAACTGGCCCCGGCGTCATGAGTTCAGGCTGAGAAGCGACACACGAGAACACGCCGCTCACCACGAACACACCTTTAGCATTTCAATCGCTGGCCCCAGCACGAACACACCAATCCCCGTGTCGCGGACTCTCGGTGACCACGGTGCATTTACGGAACAATAACAAAGGAGCCAACGGAGGAGGACATGAGAGTAGCTACTTACTCAGATGAACCGGTTCGACTCGGTCCACTGGCGGTCGGTCAGCCGGACTGTCTTCCGGCAGCGTCGGGCGGGATCTGCGCTACTGAGAGTGGGGAGCCGGAGAGGCGCGAGCGTGGAGTGAGCGTGGAGTGTGCGTCAGCTCAGCAGGATGGAACACCAGCGTGCAGCAATGCAGCCATCTTGCTGAGGAGCCAGTGGCCAATCGCTAGCCGCTACTGCGCTGTCTGGACCCGAATTTCATACACCGAAACACGGGGCTTCATGAGACCGGCCTCGTCTTCATTTTACATTTGATCTGATCTGTCTTATTGCACTGCATTTATAGTTTATCCGCCACTTTTTTTTTTTTTTACTGATTAATACCTTATAACTTATTCAAGAGAAATTAAAAGTTTGTTTCGATTAACGATGTTGACGATGGCTAGATGTTTTACAATGAAAAACGCATTTAATATCTTTAATATCACTCCCGAGCTTGTACCGCCAATAGCACTGGCCACAATTGGTTGACCACTGTTTCATGATATTCCTTTCTTTAACTATATTCTCTAACTCTCCTCAGTGTAAAGTTGAACAATAGAGTAGAATTTGTGAATTGATCGTCATGTGATCAACTATTAAAATTACAATCAAAATGACAATTGGCCAACAGGTTCACCATCGAGAATTTAAATACAGTTTTAAATGCTTAACATTAGATTTTAATCTAAAGTACACCACATTTGTCACAGTGATCCAGATGGTGCTGCTGTTTATAACACATTTAACGAATAAAATGAAATCTAGTGGCAAGGACAGAAAAATGCTCAATTTAATTCAACAAATTTCAATCAATGAAATCCGATTTGAGGGATCGAACACAGGGCTCCTCCTTTTCATACTGTATCCAGTTAATTACACAGTTTATTAAAATATGAAAATGTATTTTAGAGTGTGGCTGCGCAGTATTAACGAGGCATCATTCAACAATGACGTCAGTCGTGATATAAATGTAAATGCGGGCGTTCTATTTTAATTTAATCTGGTTCCGTCAAAAAACCAGAACACAACGGAATCATTTAGACAACTGCTGGGTACAGTGTGGTGCTGCAGACCGTTAACCTCTGGCCCCCGCCAGTGTGACCCTGATCGGGATAAGCTGAGGGAGGACGCATGACAGATGGATGGCCTGACTCGATCGGGTGCTAAATGAAAATTAAGGATTTTCTATTACACTGCACATTCTGCCGCTCTTCGTATAACTCCACGTCAATACACAGCCGCATTCATGAAACAGCGGCTGGACACGACACATACAAAGTCTCAATGACCGACACAAGCCCACATCATTTTATTAATCTTCCACCATGTTAATTTATTGGCTTATTTGTGCCAGTTCATCAAGTCATGTCAAGTAGCGCCCTCCTGTGGCAAACATCAAAAGTCAAATCGCCACAGACGAGGAGCTCGGGTGACTCTGCCCCGCCCACTCTGCTCCAGAGGTGATTTTCGGTTTTTGGGAGGAACCAGCACCTGAGTAAACAGTGCAGCATTTTGGTTCAGTCCATATAGATGAACAATTACATATATATATACACAGCGCGTGGTGAGCGGGCGTGTCCCCCAAATTGGTAAACATGATGACCATTCTGCAACAAACCCAAGAAGCAAGCCCTTTAATCACTCTTAGTTAGAAATCATTCAACCCATCCCCTCCCCCCCAAAACACTTCTATCACATGGTTCTCTTTAAAATCGACCGATTAAACAGTTTGTTGGAACGTTTTGATTCAGAGGAGCCAGAATGCATAGACAAACGGGTATGTTAAAAGAGCAGAAGCAGCCTGGTCCTTCATTCTCAGTTCAGACAGTGGGTTCAGTGAGGTAAAAGCCTGGGCTTTTGTTCATCTTTCCCGGACATGGACACGATAAGGTCCAGACATACAGTAGGGTTAACTGCTTTGGCACTTCATGTCATTCACAGATGGCAGGAAAGGAAGTGGAAGGTTTTTTTTGACAGGGAAATATTAAACAGTGTTTGATAGTGTCACTGAAGTCACAGACCCTGAAGTGTCCCGCTAGTGTCAGAGTTCGTCTTTCTCCATCTGCTGAAACGCTTCCAAGTCGTCTTGCCAATCTGCAAGCATTTGATCCACTGACTGACTGCCAGAGTCTGAATCTCCTTTTGCTTCCTCCGGCTTCTCAGAGTCCTGCTCCCCTGGCAACTGTTTTGAATCCACATCAGGCTCTATGGGACTGTCAACCTCTTGAGGAGGAGGAGGGGGCTCCTCTACTGGACTGGTGTCCTCCTCCACTGGACTAACCTCCTCATCCACAGATTTCTCTGGATCACCTGTAACTATTTTGGTTTGGATGACAGGTTCAAAAGAGTTGCTAGTTGTTGCTTCAGTGCTGCAGCTCTCTGTTTCTGCTTGGACTTCAACACCTGAAGAAGGGGGAAAAAAGAACGGACAGGTCATGTGACTTTTACTGCTGTCCAGTTAGTTAGCAAAGCACCAAGCTAAGTCAGGAATAGACAAGTTTATCTCAAGAAGTAGTTAACTAGAACAGCATGACACAGATGGTGAGTCATCTTTCCTGGAGGATACACACTCACACAGTTGCACAACCAAACTGGAGGAAAATAGACATGGTTAAAAAAAAAGTTGTGAAGAACATTTTACAGCTGAGAGTAAAACAATCGATTTAGAACTAAGGTTTTATTTATTTACGTTCCGCTGCATTTTTTTATTAACTCACCCTAATGCAGATATGTGTCATCAATTTCCTAGACCATTTTGCAAA